>NW_027307833.1:495000-599239 GCF_047496885.1 Scyliorhinus torazame
ACTTGGAGAGGTGTATCTGGCCTGTGTGTGACCCAAGTCACACACTGACTCTGAACATCCTCACAGCAGCTTGGGGACAGACTTTTCTAAAGCACTTTTCATAACCTTTGGGTATCACAAACTGCTTCACAGGCAATGGAGCCCTTTTGAAATCTAGTCAGGAGTAATTTAGGAAATGGACCAGCTAATTTCAGAGAGAGACACAGAAACAGGATGAGATTGTGTTGTACATGTTTCAGAGCTGTCACTGAGACACACACGAGATGTACAATGTCAATTATTATTCTGAAGCATGTGATTAAATCAGCCCTGAGACTGAATTCCAGTGTTTCAGAGTAAAGCTCCATCTACACTGTCCATCAAACACTCACAACACAAATACTGTCTGGGGTTAAATACAGAGTCAAAATCCCTCTGTCCTATCCAAAGAATTTTTCATTGCAGATAGTTATATTTATTTTATGGAAAAGCAGAACTCAAATTGCACCGAATCCCAGGGTGGACTCTTGTTTATTTCAGCCCTTCACATTCAAACGTGAAGTTTAAGCTCCGATTACAGGTGTCTGCTTGTCTCTGTTTGTATATTCTCTGTTACTGTTGTTTTGTCACTTGTCTGAAGTATTTGAATAATAGGCCTTGGTTAATCAATCCTTTCTCCCAGCACATGGAAGTTGTGAATCTTCAAGGCTGTCAGTCTGATATAGATAACAAAAAAATACATCCTTTGATCAATCCATTCCCCAACCCTAAATAGATCTCACACATTTCCATAATGCAGGAATATCTCCATCAAAACTTCCAATCCGTTCCCAATACTCTTGTTAACATTTGCCTGTATAACCTAAATTCCACTGACAGATTCCGAAAGCTGCACAGAAAAATGACTGGGTATTTTAAACTTTGAAACAAAACTATTTGAACTTGTGCTTCAATCCTATTGTACAGAAATGTTGTCCGGTGGGCTGACAGTTTCTCAGTAAGACTGAAACATTGAGGTACGCCTCGCACTGCACTTGACAACATTTGTGGCACTTCAGGCAAGAGAGAGAGAGTGAGGGACACAGCAAGAGAGAGTGAGGGGCACAGCGAGAGAGAGTGAGGGACACAGAGAGAGAGAGTGAGGGGCACAGCGAGAGAGAGTGAGGGACACAGAGAGGGACAGTGAGGGACGCAGCGAGAGAGAGTGAGGGACGCAGCAAGAGAGAGTGAGGGACGCAGCGAGAGAGGGAGGGACACAGAGAGAGACAGTGAGGGACACAGCGAGAGAGAGTGAGGGACACAGCGAGAGAGAGTGAGGGGCACAGCGAGAGAGAGTGAGGGACACAGCGAGAGAGAGTGAGGGACACAGCGAGAGAGAGTGAGGGACACAGCGAGAGAGAGTGAGGGACACAGCGAGAGAGAGAGTGAGGGACACAGCGAGAGAGAGTGATGGACACAACGAGAGAGAGTGAGGGACACAGCGAGAGAATGAGGGACACAGCGAGAGAGAGTGAGGGACACAGCGAGAGAGAGTGAGGGACAGAGAGAGAGAGTGAGGGACACAACGAGAGAGAGTGAGGGACACAGCGAGAGAGAGTGAGGGACGCAGCGAGAGAGAGTGAGGGACACAGCGAGAGAGAGTGAGGGACACAGCGAGAGAGGGAGGGACACAGAGAGAGACAGTGAGGGACACAGCGAGAGAGAGTGAGGGACACAGCGAGAGAGAGTGAGGGGCACAGCGAGAGAGAGTGAGGGACACAGCGAGAGAGAGTGAGGGACGCAGCGAGAGAGAGTGAGGGACACAGCGAGAGAGAGTGAGGGACACAGCGAGAGAGAGTGAGGGACACAGCGAGAGAGAGAGTGAGGGACACAGCGAGAGAGAGTGATGGACACAACGAGAGAGAGTGAGGGACACAGCGAGAGAATGAGGGACACAGCGAGAGAGAGTGAGGGACACAGCGAGAGAGAGTGAGGGACAGAGAGAGAGAGTGAGGGACACAGCGAGAGAGAGTGAGGGACACAGCGAGAGAGAGTGAGGGACGCAGCGAGAGAGAGTGAGGGACACAGCGAGAGAGAGTGAGGGACACAGCGAGAGAGAGTGAGGGACACAGCGAGAAAAAGTGAGGGACACAGCGAGAGAGAGTGAGGGACGCAGCGAGAGAGAGTGAGGGACACAGCGAGAGAGAGTGAGGGACACAGCGAGAGAGAGTGAGGGACACAGCGAGAGAGAGTGAGGGACGCAGAGAGAGAGAGTGAGGGACACAGCGAGAGAGAGAGAGGGACACAGCGAGAGAGTGAGGGACACAGCGAGAAAAAGTGAGGGACACAGCGAGAGAGAGTGAGGGACGCAGCGAGAGAGAGTGAGGGACACAGCGAGAGAGAGTGATGGACACAACGAGAGAGAGTGAGGGACACAGCGAGAGAATGAGGGACACAGCGAGAGAGAGTGAGGGACACAGCGAGAGAGAGTGAGGGACAGAGAGAGAGTGTGAGGGGCGCAGCGAGAGAGGGACACAGAGAGCGAGGGACACAGAGAGCGAGGGACACAGACAGAGCAAGGGACACAGAGAGAGCGAGGGACATAGAGAGCGAGGGACATAGGGAGCAAGGGACGCACAGAGAGAACGAGGGACACAGAGAGCGAGGGAAACAGAGAGAGCGAGGGACACAGAGAGCGAGGGACACACAGAGAGAGTGAGGGACACAGAGAGTGTGGAACACAGAGAGCGAGGGACACAGAGAGAGCGAGGGACACAGAGAGAGTGAGGGACACAGAGAGAGTGAGTGACACAGAGCGAGGGACACAGACAGAGCGAGGGACACAGACAGAGCGAGGGACACAGAGAGAGCGAGGGACACACAGAAAGGGAGAGACACAGAGAGAGTGAGGGACACAGAAAGAGCGAGGACAGAGAGCGAGGGACACAGAGAGCAAGGGACACACAGAGATAGCGAGGGACACAGAGAGTGAGGGACACACAGAGAGAGTGTGGGACACAGAGAGAGTGAGTGACACAGTGAGAGAGTGTGGGACACAGAGAGTGAGGGACACACAGAGAGAGCGAGGGACACAGAGAGCGAGGAACACAGAGAGAGCGAGGGACACAGAGAGCGAGGGACACAGAGAGCGAGGGACAGAGAGAGTGAGGGACACAGAGAGCGAGGGACACAGAGAGCGAGGGACAGAGAGAGTGAGGGACACAGAGAGAGTGAGGGACCAGAGGGAGCGAGGGACCCAGAGAGAGCGAGGGACGCAGAGAGCGCGAAGGACACAGAGAGTGAGGGACACACAGAGAGTGAGGGGCACAGAGAGTGAGGGACACAGAGAGCGAGGGACACAGAGAGCGAGGGACACAGAGAGCGAGGGACACACAGAGAGAGCGAGGGACACAGAGAGAGCGAGGGACACAGAGAGCGAGGGACACAGAGAGAGTCAGGGACACAGAGAGTGAGGGCCACAGAGAGAGTGAGGGACAGAGAGTGAGTGAGGGACACAGAGAGAGTGAGGGTCACAGAGAGTGAGGGGCACAGAGAGAGTGAGGGACACAGAGAGTGAGGAACACAGAGAGTGAGGGACACAGAGAGAGTGAGGTACACCGAGAGTGAGCGACACAGCGAGAGCGAGGGACACAGAGAGAGGGAGGGACACAGAGAGCGAGGGACACAGAGAGCGAGGGACACAGAGAGCGAGGGACACACATAGAGAGCGAGAGACACAGAGAGCGAGGGATGCAGAGAGCGCGAAGGACACAGAGAGTGAGGGACACACAGAGAGTGAGGGGCACAGAGAGTGAGGGACACAGAGAGCGAGGGACACAGAGAGCGAGGGACACAGAGAGCGAGGGACACACAGAGAGAGCGAGAGACACAGAGAGCGAGGGACACAGAGAGCGAGGGACACAGAGAGTGTCAGGGACACAGAGAGTGAGGGCCACAGAGAGAGTGAGGGACAGAGAGTGAGTGAGGGACACAGAGAGAGTGAGGGTCACAGAGAGTGAGGGGCACAGAGAGAGTGAGGGACACAGAGAGTGAGGAACACAGAGAGTGAGGGACACAGAGAGAGTGAGGTACACCGAGAGTGAGCGACACAGCGAGAGCGAGGGACACAGAGAGAGGGAGGGACACAGAGAGAGCGAGGGACACACAGAGCGAGGGACACAGAGAGAGCAAGAGACACAGAGAGAGTGAGCTACTCAGGGAGAGCGAGGGACACAGAGAGAGTGAGGGACACAGAGAGAGCGAGGGTCACAGAGAGCGCGAGGGACACAGCGAGAGCGAGGGACACACAGAAAGGGAGGGACACAGACAGAGCGAGGGTCACAGACCGAGCTACACAGAGAGAGTGAGGGACACAGAGAGCGAGGGACACAGAGAGTGTGGGACACAGAGAGCGAGAGACACAGAGAGTGAGGGACACAGAGAGTGAGGGACACAGAGAGTGAGGGACACAGAGAGTGTGGGACACAGAGAGCGAGGGACACAGAGAGCAAGTAGCACAGAGCATGAGGGACACAAAGAGTGAGGGACACAGAGAGCGAGGGACACAAAGGGCAAGGGACACAGAGAGTGTGGGACACAGAGAGTGTGGGACACAGAGAGAGAGGGACACAGAGAGCAGAGAGAGAGCGAGGGACACAGAGAGCCAGGGACACAGAGGGAGCGAGGTACACACAGAAAGGGAGGGACACAGACAGAGCGAGGGTCACAGACCGAGCTACACAGAGAGCGCGAGGGACACAGAGAGAGCGAGGGACACAAAGAGCGAGGGACACAAAGAGCGAGGGACACAGAGCACGAGGGACACAGAGAGCGAGGGACACAGAGAGTGTGGGACACAGAGAGCGAGGGACACAGAGAGTGAGGGAAACAGAGAGTGAGGGAAACACAGAGCGAGGGACACAGAGAGTGTGGGACACAGAGAGCGAGGGACACAGAGAGCGAGTAGCACAGAGCATGAGGGACACAAAGAGTGAGGGACACAGAGAGCGAGGGACACAAAGGGCAAGGGACACAGAGAGTGTGGGACACAGAGAGTGAGGGACACAGAGAGCGAGGGACACAGAGAGTGAGGGACACAGAGAGTGTGGGACACAGAGAGTGTGGGACAGAGAGAGCGAGGGACACAGAGAGCGAGGGACACAGAGAGTGAGGGGCACAGAGAGCGAGGGACACAGAGAGAGCGAGGGACACACAGAGAGCGAGGGACACAGAGAGAGCGAGGGACACACAGAGAGCGAGGGACACAGAGAGAACGAGGGGCAGAGAGAGAGCGAGGGACACAGAGAGCCAGGGACACAGAGAGAGCGAGGGACACACAGCGAGCGAGGGACACAGAGAGAGCGAGGGGCAGAGAGAGAGCGAGGGACACAGAGAGCGAGGGACACAGAGAGAGCGAGGGACACAGAGAGCGAGGGACACAGAGAGCGAAGGACACAGAGAGCACGAGTGACACAGAGAGCGCGAGGGACACAGAGAGCGCGAGCGACACAGACACCGGGAGGGACACAGAGACCGCGAGGGACAGAGAGAGAGTGGGGGACACAGAGAGAGCGAGGGTCACAGAGAGCAAGGGACACAGAGAGCGAGGGACACTTAGAGAGTGAAGGATACAGAGAGTGAGGGACACACTGAGAGAGTGTGGGACACAGAGAGCGAGTGACACAGAGAGCGCGAGGGGCACAGAGAGCGCGAGGGACACAGAGAGCGAGGGACACAGAGAGAGAGCGAGGGACACAGAGAGCGAGGGACACAGAGAGCGAGGGACACACAGAGAGAGCGAGCGGCACAGACAGAGCAAGGGACACAGAGAGAGCGAGGGACATAGAGAGCGAGGGACACACAGAGAGAGCGAGGGACATAGAGAGCGAGGGACGCACAGAGAGAACGAGGGACACATAGAGCGAGGGACACAGAGAGCGAGGGAAACACAGAGAGAGTGAGGAACACAGAGAGTGAGGTACACAGAGTGCGAGGGAAACAGAGAGAGCGAGGGACACAGAGAGTGTGGAACACAGAGAGCGAGGGACACAGAGAGAGCGAGGGACACAGAGAGAGCGAGGGACACAGAGAGAGTGAGGGACACAGAGAGAGTGAGGGACACAGAGCGAGGGACACAGACAGAGCGAGGTACACAGACAGAGCGAGGGACACAGAGAAAGCGAGGGACACACAGAAAGGGAGGGACACAGAGAGAGTGAGGGACACAGAGAGCGCGAGTGACACTGAGAGAGCGAGGACACAGAGAGCGAGGGACACAGAGAGCGAGGGACACAGAGAGCGAGGGACACACAGAGATAGCGAGGGACACAGAGAGTGAGGGACACACAGACAGAGCCATGGACACAGAGAGAGCGAGGGACACAGAGAGCGAGGGACACACAGAGAGAGCGAGGGACACAGAGAGCGAGGGACACACAGAGAGAGTGTGGGACACAGAGAGAGTGAGAGACACAGAGAGACTGAGGGACACAAGGAGAGCGAGGAAAACAGAGAGAGCGAATGACACAGAGAGCGAGGGACACAGAGAGCAAGGGACACAGAGAGTGAGGGACACAGAGAGAGTGAGGGACCCAGAGGGAGCGAGGGACCCAGAGAGAGCGAGGGACGCAGAGAGTGCGAGGGACACAGATAGTGAGGGACACAGAGAGAGTGAGGGGCACAGAGAGTGAGGGACACAGAGAGCGAGGGACACACAGAGAGAGCGAGAGACACAGAGAGTGAGGGGCACAGAGAGAGTGAGGGACACAGAGAGCGAGGGACGCAGAGAGCGCGAGGGACACAGAGAGTGAGGGACACAGAGAGAATGAGGGGCACAGAGAGTGAGGGACACAGAGAGCGAGGGACACACAGAGAGAGCGAGAGACACAGAGAGTGAGGGGCACAGAGAGAGTGAGGGACACAGAGAGCGAGGGTCACAGAGAGCAAGGGACACAGAGAGCGAGGGACACTTAGAGAGTGAAGGATACAGAGAGTGAGGGACACACTGAGAGAGTGTGGGACACAGAGAGCGAGTGACACAGAGAGCGCGAGGGGCACAGAGAGCGCGAGGGACACAGAGAGCGAGGGACACAGAGAGAGAGCGAGGGACACAGAGAGAGAGCGAGGGACACAGAGAGCGAGTGACACAGAGAGCGCGAGGGACACAGAGAGAGAGCGAGGGACACAGACAGAGAGCGAGGGACACAGAGAGCGAGGGACACACAGAGAGAGCGATGGACACAGCCAGAGCAAGGGACACAGAGAGAGTGAGGGACACAGAGAGTGAGGAACACAGAGAGCGAGGGAAACAGAGAGAGCGAGGGACACAGAGAGCGAGGGACACACAGAGAGAGTGAGGGACACAGAGAGTGTGGAACACAGAGAGCGAGGGACACAGAGAGAGCGAGGGACACAGAGAGAGCGAGGGACACAGAGAGAGTGAGGGACACAGAGAGAGTGGGGGACACAGAGCGAGGGACACAGACAGAGCGAGTGTCACAGAGAGCAAGGGACACAGAGAGTGAGGGACACAGAGAGTGAGGGACACAGAGAGAGTGAGGGACCCAGAGGGAGCGAGGGACCCAGAGAGAGCGAGGGACGCAGAGAGCGCGAGGGACACAGAGAGTGAGGGACACAGAGAGAGTGAGGGGCACAGAGAGTGAGGGACACAGAGAGCGAGGGACACACAGAGAGAGCGAGAGACACAGAGAGTGAGGGACACAGAGAGAGTGAGGGACACAGAGAGCGAGGGTCACAGAGAGCAAGGGACACAGAGAGTGAGGGACACTTAGAGAGTGAAGGATACAGAGAGTGAGGGACACACTGAGAGAGTGTGGGACACACAGAGAGAGCGAGTGACACAGAGAGAGCGAGGGGCACAGAGAGCGCGAGGGACACAGAGAGCGAGGGACACAGAGAGTGTGGAACACAGAGAGAGCGAGGGACACAGAGAGAGTGGGGGACACAGAGCGAGCAAGGGTCACAGAGAGCAAGGGACACAGAGAGTGAGGGACACTTAGAGAGTGAAGGATACAGAGAGTGAGGGACACACTGAGAGAGTGTGGGACACAGAGAGAGCGAGGGACACAGAGAGCGCGAGGGGCACAGAGAGCGCGAGGGACACAGAGAGCGAGGGACACAGAGAGAGAGCGAGGGACACAGAGAGAGA
Organism: Scyliorhinus torazame; assembly: GCF_047496885.1. Taxonomy (NCBI): domain Eukaryota; kingdom Metazoa; phylum Chordata; class Chondrichthyes; order Carcharhiniformes; family Scyliorhinidae; genus Scyliorhinus; species Scyliorhinus torazame. Next base: position 503,126 of record NW_027307833.1, read on the forward strand.
GTGAGGGACACAGAGAGAGAGCGAGGGACACAGAGAGCGAGGGACACACAGAGAGAGAGAGGGACACAGACAGAGCAAGGGACACAGAGAGAGTGAGGGACACAGAGAGTGAGGAACACAGAGAGCGAGGGAAATAGAGAGAGCGAGGGACACAGAGAGCGAGGGACACACAGAGAGAGTGAGGGACACAGACAGAGCAAGGGACACAGAGAGAGCGAGGGACATAGAGAGCGAGGGACATAGGGAGCAAGGGACGCACAGAGAGAACGAGGGACACAGAGAGCGAGGGAAACAGAGAGAGCGAGGGACACAGAGAGCGAGGGACACACAGAGAGAGTGAGGGACACAGAGAGTGTGGAACACAGAGAGCGAGGGAAACAGAGAGCGAGGGACACAGAGAGAGTGAGGGACACAGAGAGAGTGAGTGACACAGAGCGAGGGACACAGACAGAGCGAGGGACACAGACAGAGCGAGGGACACAGAGAGAGCGAGGGACACACAGAAAGGGAGGGACACAGAGAGAGTGAGGGACACAGAAAGAGCGAGGACACAGAGAGCGAGGGACACAGAGAGCAAGGGACACACAGAGATAGCGAGGGACACAGAGAGTGAGGGACACACAGAGAGAGTGTGGGACACAGAGAGAGTGAGTGACACAGTGAGAGAGTGTGGGACACAGAGAGTGAGGGACACACAGAGAGAGTGTGGGACACAGAGAGAGTGAGTGACACAGAGAGAGAGTGTGGGACACAGAGAGTGAGGGACACACAGAGAGAGCGAGGGACACAGAGAGCGAGGGACACACAGAGAGAGTGTGGGACACAGAGAGAGTGAGAGACACAGAGAGAGTGAGGGACACACAGAGAGCGAGGAACACAGAGAGAGCGAGGGACACAGAGAGCGAGGGACACAGAGAGCGAGGGACAGAGAGAGTGAGGGACACAGAGAGAGTGAGGGACCAGAGGGAGCGAGGGACCCGGAGAGAGCGAGGGACGCAGAGAGCGCGAAGGACACAGAGAGTGAGGGACACACAGAGAGTGAGGGGCACAGAGAGTGAGGGACACAGAGAGCGAGGGGCACAGAGAGCGAGGGACACAGAGAGCGAGGGACACACAGAGAGAGCGAGAGACACAGAGAATGCGGGACACAGAGAGCGAGGGACACAGAGAGCGAGGGACACAGAGAGAGTCAGGGACACAGAGAGTGAGGGCCACAGAGGGAGTGAGGGACAGAGAGTGAGTGAGGGACACAGAGAGAGTGAGGGTCACAGAGAGTGAGGGGCACAGAGAGAGTGAGGGACACAGAGAGTGAGGAACACAGAGAGTGAGGGACACAGAGAGAGTGAGGTACACCGAGAGTGAGCGACACAGCGAGAGCGAGGGACACAGAGAGAGGGAGGGACACAGAGAGCCAGGGACACAGAGGGAGCGAGGGACACACAGAAAGGGAGGGACACAGACATAGCGAGGGTCACAGACCGAGCTACACAGAGAGCGCGAGGGACGCAGAGAGATCGAGGGACACAAAGAGCGAGGGACACAGAGCACGAGGGACACAGAGAGCGAGGGACACAGAGAATGTGGGACACAGAGAGCGAGGGACACAGAGAGTGAGGGAAACAGAGAGTGAGGGAAACACAGAGCGAGGGACACAGAGAGTGTGGGACACAGAGAGCGAGGGACACAGAGAGCGAGTAGCACAGAGCATGAGGGACACAAAGAGTGAGGGACACAGAGAGCGAGGGACACAAAGGGCAAGGGACACAGAGAGTGTGGGACACAGAGAGTGTGGGACAGAGAGAGCGAGGGACACAGAGAGCGAGGGACACAGAGAGTGAGGGGCACAGAGAGCGAGGGACACAGAGAGAGCGAGGGACACACAGAGAGCGAGGGACACAGAGAGAGCGAGGGACACACAGAGAGCGAGGGACACAGAGAGAACGAGGGGCAGAGAGAGAGCGAGGGACACAGAGAGCCAGGGACACAGAGAGAGCGAGGGACACACAGCGAGCGAGGGACACAGAGAGAGCGAGGGGCAGAGAGAGAGCGAGGGACACAGAGAGCGAGGGACACAGAGAGAGCGAGGGACACAGAGAGCGAGGGACACAGAGAGCGAAGGACACAGAGAGCACGAGTGACACAGAGAGCGCGAGGGACACAGAGAGCGCGAGCGACACAGACACCGGGAGGGACACAGAGACCGCGAGGGACAGAGAGAGAGTGGGGGACACAGAGAGAGCGAGGGTCACAGAGAGCAAGGGACACAGAGAGCGAGGGACACTTAGAGAGTGAAGGATACAGAGAGTGAGGGACACACTGAGAGAGTGTGGGACACAGAGAGCGAGTGACACAGAGAGCGCGAGGGGCACAGAGAGCGCGAGGGACACAGAGAGCGAGGGACACAGAGAGAGAGCGAGGGACACAGAGAGCGAGGGACACAGAGAGCGAGGGACACACAGAGAGAGCGAGCGGCACAGACAGAGCAAGGGACACAGAGAGAGCGAGGGACATAGAGAGCGAGGGACACACAGAGAGAGCGAGGGACATAGAGAGCGAGGGACGCACAGAGAGAACGAGGGACACATAGAGCGAGGGACACAGAGAGCGAGGGAAACACAGAGAGAGTGAGGAACACAGAGAGTGAGGTACACAGAGTGCGAGGGAAACAGAGAGAGCGAGGGACACAGAGAGTGTGGAACACAGAGAGCGAGGGACACAGAGAGAGCGAGGGACACAGAGAGAGCGAGGGACACAGAGAGAGTGAGGGACACAGAGAGAGTGAGGGACACAGAGCGAGGGACACAGACAGAGCGAGGTACACAGACAGAGCGAGGGACACAGAGAGAGCGAGGGACACACAGAAAGGGAGGGACACAGAGAGAGTGAGGGACACAGAGAGCGCGAGTGACACTGAGAGAGCGAGGACACAGAGAGCGAGGGACACAGAGAGCGAGGGACACAGAGAGCGAGGGACACACAGAGATAGCGAGGGACACAGAGAGTGAGGGACACACAGACAGAGCCATGGACACAGAGAGAGCGAGGGACACAGAGAGCGAGGGACACACAGAGAGAGCGAGGGACACAGAGAGCGAGGGACACACAGAGAGAGTGTGGGACACAGAGAGAGTGAGAGACACAGAGAGACTGAGGGACACAAGGAGAGCGAGGAAAACAGAGAGAGCGAATGACACAGAGAGCGAGGGACACAGAGAGCAAGGGACACAGAGAGTGAGGGACACAGAGAGAGTGAGGGACCCAGAGGGAGCGAGGGACCCAGAGAGAGCGAGGGACGCAGAGAGTGCGAGGGACACAGATAGTGAGGGACACAGAGAGAGTGAGGGGCACAGAGAGTGAGGGACACAGAGAGCGAGGGACACACAGAGAGAGCGAGAGACACAGAGAGTGAGGGGCACAGAGAGAGTGAGGGACACAGAGAGCGAGGGACGCAGAGAGCGCGAGGGACACAGAGAGTGAGGGACACAGAGAGAATGAGGGGCACAGAGAGTGAGGGACACAGAGAGCGAGGGACACACAGAGAGAGCGAGAGACACAGAGAGTGAGGGGCACAGAGAGAGTGAGGGACACAGAGAGCGAGGGTCACAGAGAGCAAGGGACACAGAGAGCGAGGGACACTTAGAGAGTGAAGGATACAGAGAGTGAGGGACACACTGAGAGAGTGTGGGACACAGAGAGCGAGTGACACAGAGAGCGCGAGGGGCACAGAGAGCGCGAGGGACACAGAGAGCGAGGGACACAGAGAGAGAGCGAGGGACACAGAGAGAGAGCGAGGGACACAGAGAGCGAGTGACACAGAGAGCGCGAGGGACACAGAGAGAGAGCGAGGGACACAGACAGAGAGCGAGGGACACAGAGAGCGAGGGACACACAGAGAGAGCGATGGACACAGCCAGAGCAAGGGACACAGAGAGAGTGAGGGACACAGAGAGTGAGGAACACAGAGAGCGAGGGAAACAGAGAGAGCGAGGGACACAGAGAGCGAGGGACACACAGAGAGAGTGAGGGACACAGAGAGTGTGGAACACAGAGAGCGAGGGACACAGAGAGAGCGAGGGACACAGAGAGAGCGAGGGACACAGAGAGAGTGAGGGACACAGAGAGAGTGGGGGACACAGAGCGAGGGACACAGACAGAGCGAGTGTCACAGAGAGCAAGGGACACAGAGAGTGAGGGACACAGAGAGTGAGGGACACAGAGAGAGTGAGGGACCCAGAGGGAGCGAGGGACCCAGAGAGAGCGAGGGACGCAGAGAGCGCGAGGGACACAGAGAGTGAGGGACACAGAGAGAGTGAGGGGCACAGAGAGTGAGGGACACAGAGAGCGAGGGACACACAGAGAGAGCGAGAGACACAGAGAGTGAGGGACACAGAGAGAGTGAGGGACACAGAGAGCGAGGGTCACAGAGAGCAAGGGACACAGAGAGTGAGGGACACTTAGAGAGTGAAGGATACAGAGAGTGAGGGACACACTGAGAGAGTGTGGGACACACAGAGAGAGCGAGTGACACAGAGAGAGCGAGGGGCACAGAGAGCGCGAGGGACACAGAGAGCGAGGGACACAGAGAGTGTGGAACACAGAGAGAGCGAGGGACACAGAGAGAGTGGGGGACACAGAGCGAGCAAGGGTCACAGAGAGCAAGGGACACAGAGAGTGAGGGACACTTAGAGAGTGAAGGATACAGAGAGTGAGGGACACACTGAGAGAGTGTGGGACACAGAGAGAGCGAGGGACACAGAGAGCGCGAGGGGCACAGAGAGCGCGAGGGACACAGAGAGCGAGGGACACAGAGAGAGAGCGAGGGACACAGAGAGAGAGTGAGGGACACAGAGAGAGAGCGAGGGACACAGAGAGCGAGGGACACACAGAGAGAGAGAGGGACACAGACAGAGCAAGGGACACAGAGAGAGTGAGGGACACAGAGAGTGAGGAACACAGAGAGCGAGGGAAATAGAGAGAGCGAGGGACACAGAGAGCGAGGGACACACAGAGAGAGTGAGGGACACAGACAGAGCAAGGGACACAGAGAGAGCGAGGGACATAGAGAGCGAGGGACATAGGGAGCAAGGGACGCACAGAGAGAACGAGGGACACAGAGAGCGAGGGAAACAGAGAGAGCGAGGGACACAGAGAGCGAGGGACACACAGAGAGAGTGAGGGACACAGAGAGTGTGGAACACAGAGAGCGAGGGAAACAGAGAGCGAGGGACACAGAGAGAGTGAGGGACACAGAGAGAGTGAGTGACACAGAGCGAGGGACACAGACAGAGCGAGGGACACAGACAGAGCGAGGGACACAGAGAGAGCGAGGGACACACAGAAAGGGAGGGACACAGAGAGAGTGAGGGACACAGAAAGAGCGAGGACACAGAGAGCGAGGGACACAGAGAGCAAGGGACACACAGAGATAGCGAGGGACACAGAGAGTGAGGGACACACAGAGAGAGTGTGGGACACAGAGAGAGTGAGTGACACAGTGAGAGAGTGTGGGACACAGAGAGTGAGGGACACACAGAGAGAGTGTGGGACACAGAGAGAGTGAGTGACACAGAGAGAGAGTGTGGGACACAGAGAGTGAGGGACACACAGAGAGAGCGAGGGACACAGAGAGCGAGGGACACACAGAGAGAGTGTGGGACACAGAGAGAGTGAGAGACACAGAGAGAGTGAGGGACACACAGAGAGCGAGGAACACAGAGAGAGCGAGGGACACAGAGAGCGAGGGACACAGAGAGCGAGGGACAGAGAGAGTGAGGGACACAGAGAGAGTGAGGGACCAGAGGGAGCGAGGGACCCGGAGAGAGCGAGGGACGCAGAGAGCGCGAAGGACACAGAGAGTGAGGGACACACAGAGAGTGAGGGGCACAGAGAGTGAGGGACACAGAGAGCGAGGGGCACAGAGAGCGAGGGACACAGAGAGCGAGGGACACACAGAGAGAGCGAGAGACACAGAGAATGCGGGACACAGAGAGCGAGGGACACAGAGAGCGAGGGACACAGAGAGAGTCAGGGACACAGAGAGTGAGGGCCACAGAGGGAGTGAGGGACAGAGAGTGAGTGAGGGACACAGAGAGAGTGAGGGTCACAGAGAGTGAGGGGCACAGAGAGAGTGAGGGACACAGAGAGTGAGGAACACAGAGAGTGAGGGACACAGAGAGAGTGAGGTACACCGAGAGTGAGCGACACAGCGAGAGCGAGGGACACAGAGAGAGGGAGGGACACAGAGAGAGCGAGGGACACACAGAGCGAGGGACACAGAGAGAGCAAGAGACACAGAGAGAGTGAGCTACTCAGGGAGAGCGAGGGACACAGAGAGAGTGAGGGACACAGAGAGAGCGAGGGACACAGAGAGCGCGAGGGACACAGCGAGAGCGAGGGACACACAGAAAGGGAGGGACACAGACAGAGCGAGGGTCACAGACCGAGCTACACAGAGAGCGCGAGGGACACAGAGAGAGCGAGGGACACAGAGAGTGTGGGACACAGAGAGCGAGAGACACAGAGAGTGAGGGACACAGAGAGTGAGGGACACAGAGAGTGAGGGACACAGAGAGTGTGGGACACAGAGAGCGAGGGACACAGAGAGCAAGTAGCACAGAGCATGAGGGACACAAAGAGTGAGGGACACAGAGAGCGAGGGACACAAAGGGCAAGGGACACAGAGAGTGTGGGACACAGAGAGTGTGGGACACAGAGAGCGAGGGACACAGAGAGCAGAGAGAGAGCGAGGGACACAGAGAGCCAGGGACACAGAGGGAGCGAGGGACACACAGAAAGGGAGGGACACAGACAGAGCGAGGGTCACAGACCGAGCTACACAGAGAGCGCGAGGGACACAGAGAGAGCGAGGGACACAAAGAGCGAGGGACACAAAGAGCGAGGGACACAGAGCAAGAGGGACACAGAGAGCGAGGGACACAGAGAGTGTGGGACACAGAGAGCGAGGGACACAGAGAGTGAGGGAAACAGAGAGTGAGGGAAACACAGAGCGAGGGACACAGAGAATGTGGGACACAGAGAGCGAGTGACACAGAGAGCGAGTAGCACAGAGCATGAGGGACACAAAGAGTGAGGGACACAGAGAGCGAGGGACACAAAGGGCAAGGGACACAGAGAGTGTGGGACACAGAGAGTGTGGGACAGAGAGAGCGAGGGACACAGAGAGCGAGGGACACAGAGAGTGAGGGGCACAGAGAGCGAGGGACACAGAGAGAGCGAGGGACACACAGAGAGCGAGGGACACAGAGAGAGCGAGGGACACACAGAGAGCGAGGGACACAGAGAGAGCGAGGGGCAGAGAGAGAGCGAGGGACACAGAGAGCCAGGGACACAGAGAGAGCGAGGGACACACAGCGAGCGAGGGACACAGAGAGAGCGAGGGGCAGAGAGAGAGCGAGGGACACAGAGAGCGAGGGACACAGAGAGAGCGAGGTACACAGAGAGCGAGGGACACAGAGAGCGAAGGACACAGAGAGCACGAGTGACACAGAGAGCGCGAGGGACACAGAGAGCGCGAGCGACACAGACACCGGGAGGGACACAGAGACCGCGAGGGACAGAGAGAGAGTGGGGGACACAGAGAGAGCGAGGGTCACAGAGAGCAAGGGACACAGAGAGCGAGGGACACTTAGAGAGTGAAGGATACAGAGAGTGAGGGACACACTGAGAGAGTGTGGGACACAGAGAGCGAGTGACACAGAGAGCGCGAGGGGCACAGAGAGCGCGAGGGACACAGAGAGCGAGGGACACAGAGAGATAGCGAGGGACACAGAGAGCGAGGGACACAGAGAGCGAGGGACACACAGAGAGAGCGAGCGGCACAGACAGAGCAAGGGACACAGAGAGCGAGGGACATAGAGAGCGAGGGACACACAGAGAGAGTGAGGGACACAGAGAGAGAGCGAGGGACACAGAGAGCGAGGGACACAGAGAGCGAGGGACACACAGAGAGAGCGAGCGGCACAGACAGAGCAAGGGACACAGAGAGAGCGAGGGACATAGAGAGCGAGGGACACACAGAGAGAGCGAGGGACATAGAGAGCGAGGGACGCACAGAGAGAACGAGGGACACAGAGAGCGAGGGACACAGAGAGCGAGGGACACAGAGAGTGAGGTACACAGAGTGCGAGGGAAACAGAGAGAGCGAGGGACACAGAGAGTGTGGAACACAGAGAGCGAGGGACAGAGAGAGAGCGAGGGACACAGAGAGAGCGAGGGACACAGAGAGAGCGAGGGACACAGAGAGAGTGAGGGACACAGAGAGAGTGAGGGACACAGAGCGAGGGACACAGACAGAGCGAGGGACACAGACAGAGCGAGGGACACAGAGAGAGCGAGGGACACACAGAAAGGGAGGGACACAGAGAGAGTGAGGGACACAGAGAGCGCGAGTGACACTGAGAGAGCGAGGACACAGAGAGCGAGGGACACAGAGAGCGAGACACACACAAAGATAGCGAGGGACACAGAGAGTGAGGGACACACAGACAGAGCCATGGACACAGAGAGAGCGAGGGACACAGAGAGCGAGGGACACACAGAGAGAGCGAGGGACACAGAGAGCGAGGGACACACAGAGAGAGTGTGGGACACAGAGAGAGTGAGAGACACAGAGAGACTGAGGGACACAAGGAGAGCGAGGAAAACAGAGAGAGCGAATGACACAGAGAGCGAGGGACACAGAGAGCAAGGGACACAGAGAGTGAGGGACACAGAGAGAGTGAGGGACCCAGAGGGAGCGAGGGACCCAGAGAGAGCGAGGGACGCAGAGAGTGCGAGGGACACAGATAGTGAGGGACACAGAGAGAGTGAGGGGCACAGAGAGTGAGGGACACAGAGAGCGAGGGACACACAGAGAGAGCGAGAGACACAGAGAGTGAGGGGCACAGAGAGAGTGAGGGACACAGAGAGCGAGGGGCGCAGAGAGCGCGAGGGACACAGAGAGTGAGGGACACAGAGAGAGTGAGGGGCACAGAGAGTGAGGGACACAGAGAGCGAGGGACACACAGAGAGAGCGAGAGACACAGAGAGTGAGGGGCACAGAGAGAGTGAGGGACACAGAGAGCGAGGGTCACAGAGAGCAAGGGACACAGAGAGCGAGGGACACTTAGAGAGTGAAGGATACAGAGAGTGAGGGACACACTGAGAGAGTGTGGGACACAGAGAGCGAGTGACACAGAGAGCGCGAGGGGCACAGAGAGCGCGAGGGACACAGAGAGCGAGGGGCACAGAGAGAGAGCGAGGGACACAGAGAGAGAGCGAGGGACACAGAGAGCGAGTGACACAGAGAGCGCGAGGGACACAGAGAGAGAGCGAGGGACACAGACAGAGAGCGAGGGACACAGAGAGCGAGGGACACACAGAGAGAGCGAGGGACACAGACAGAGCAAGGGACACAGAGAGAGTGAGGGACACAGAGAGTGAGGAACACAGAGAGCGAGGGAAACAGAGAGAGCGAGGGACACAGAGAGCGAGGGACACACAGAGAGAGTGAGGGACACAGAGAGTGTGGAACACAGAGAGCGAGGGACACAGAGAGAGCGAGGGACACAGAGAGAGCGAGGGACACAGAGAGAGTGAGGGACACAGAGAGAGTGGGGGACACAGAGCGAGGGACACAGACAGAGCGAGTGTCACAGAGAGCAAGGGACACAGAGAGTGAGGGACACAGTGAGTGAGGGACACAGAGAGAGTGAGGGACCCAGAGGGAGCGAGGGACCCAGAGAGAGCGAGGGACGCAGAGAGCGCGAGGGACACAGAGAGTGAGGGACACAGAGAGAGTGAGGGGCACAGAGAGTGAGGGACACAGAGAGCGAGGGACACACAGAGAGAGTGAGAGACACAGAGAGTGAGGGACCCAGAGAGAGTGAGGGACACAGAGAGCGAGGGTCACAGAGAGCAAGGGACACAGAGAGTGAGGGACACTTAGAGAGTGAAGGATACAGAGAGTGAGGGACACACTGAGAGAGTGTGGGACACACAGAGAGAGCGAGTGACACAGAGAGAGCGAGGGGCACAGAGAGCGCGAGGGACACAGAGAGCGAGGGACACAGAGAGTGTGGAACACAGAGAGAGCGAGGGACCACAGAGAGAGTGGGGGACACAGAGCGAGCAAGGGTCACAGAGAGCAAGGGACACAGAGAGTGAGGGACACTTAGAGAGTGAAGGATACAGAGAGTGAGGGACACACTGAGAGAGTGTGGGACACAGAGAGAGCGAGTGACACAGAGAGCGCGACGGGCACAGAGAGCGCGAGGGACACAGAGAGCGCGAGGGGCACAGAGAGCGCGAGGGACACAGAGAGCGAGGGACACAGAGAGAGAGCGAGGGACACAGAGAGAGAGCGAGGGACACAGAGAGCGAGGGACACACAGAGAGAGAGAGGGACACAGACAGAGCAAGGGACACAGAGAGAGTGAGGGACACGGAGAGTGAGCGACACAGGGAGAACGAGGGACACAGAGAGGGAGGGACACAGAGAGAGCGAGGGACACACAGAGCGAGGGACACAGAAAGTGTGGGACACAGAGAGCGAGGGACACAGAGAGTGTGGGACACAGAGAGTGTGGGACACAGAGCACGAGGGACACAGAGAACGAGGGACACAGAGAGTGAGGGACACAGTGCACGAGGGACACAGAGAGTGCGAGGGACACAGAGAGAGCGAGGGGCACAGAGAGTGAGGGACACAGAGAGAGCGAGGGACACAAAGAGCGAGGGACACAGAGCACGAGGGACACAGAGAGCGAGGGACACAGAGAGAGTGAGGGACACCGAGAGAGCGAGGGACACAGAGAGAGCGAGGGGCACAGAGAGTGAAGGACACAGAGAGAGCGGGCGACACAGTGAGCGAAGGGCACAGAGAGCAAGGGGCACAGAGAGCAAGGGACACAGAGAGCGAGGGACACAGAGAGCGAAGGGCACAGAGAGCGAGTGACACAGACAAAGCCAGGGACACAGAGAGAGCGAGGGACACACAGAAAGGGAGGGACACAGAGAGAGTGAGGGACACAGAGAGCGATGGACAGAGAGAGAGGAACAGAGAGAGAGAGGGGCACTGAGAGAGAGACAGAGAGACAGAGAAAGAGGGACACAGAGAAAGAGGGACACAGAGTGAGAGGGACTGAGAGAGAGGGACACTGAGGAACGCATCGAAAGAGAGTGGGACAGAGGGAGAGAGTGGGACACAGCGAGAGAGACAAAGAGAGGGGAACACATGGAGGGAGAGGGACACATGGAGGGAGAGGGACACAGAGAGAGCGAGAGACACAGAGAGAGCAAGGGACACAGAGCAAGCGAGGGAGACAGCGAGAGCGAGGGAAACAGAAAGAGCGAGGGACACAGTGAGGGACACAGAGAGAGCAAGGGACCCAGAGAGAGCGAGGGACACAGAGAGTGAGAAACAGAGAGCGCGAGGGACACAGAGAGAGCGAGGGACACAGAGAGAGCGAGGGACACAGAACGCAAGGGATACAGAGAGTGAGGGACACAGAGAGCGAGGGACACAGAGAGCGAGTAACACAGAGCACGAGGGACACAGAGAGAGCGAGGGACACAGAGAGCGAGGGGCACAGAGAGCAAGGGACACAGAGAGCGAGGGACACAGAGAGCGAGGGGCACATTGAGCGAGGGACACACAGAGAGAGCGAGTGACACAGACAAAGCCAGGGACACAGAGAGAGCGAGGGACAGAGAGAGCGAGGGGCACAGAGAGTGAGGGACACAGAGAGAGCGAGGGGCACAGAGAGTGAGGGGCACATTGAGCGAAGGACACACAGAGAGAGCGAGTGACACAGACAAAGCCAGGGACACAGAGAGAGCGAGGGACACACAGAAAGGGAGGGACACAGAGAGAGTGAGGGACACAGAGAGCGATGGACAGAGAGAGAGAGGAACAGAGAGAGAGAGGTGCACTGAGAGAGAGACAGAGAGACAGGGACACAGAGAAAGAGGGACACAGAGAAAGAGGGACACAGAGTGAGAGGGACTGAGAGAGAGGGACACTGAGGAACGCAGCGAAAGAGAGTGGGACAGAGGGAGAGAGTGGGACACAGCGAGAGAGACAAAGAGAGGGGGACACATGGAGGGAGAGGGACACATGGAGGGAGAGGGACACAGAGAGAGCGAGAGACACAGAGAGAGCAAGGGACACAGAGCAAGCGAGGGACACAGCGAGAGCGATGGAAACAGAAAGAGCGAGGGACACAGAGAGTGAGGGACACAGAGAGAGCAAGGTACCCAGAGAGAGCGAGGGACACAGAGAGTGAGAAACAGAGAGCGCGAGGGACACAGAGAGAGCGAGGGACACAGAGAGAGCGAGGGACACAGAACGCGAGGGATACAGAGAGTGAGGGATACAGAGAGCGAGGGACACAGAGAGCGAGTAACACAGAACACGAGGGACACAGAGAGCGCGAGGGACACAGAGAGTGAGGGACACAGAGAGAGTGAGGGGCACAGAGAGTGAGGGACACAGATTGCGAGGGACACAAAGAGAGTGTGAGGGACACAGAGAGTGAGGGTCACAGAGAGAGTGAGGGACACAGAGAGCGAGGGACACAGAGAGCGAGAGACACAGAGAGAGCCAGGGACACAGAGAGTGCGAGGGACACAGAGAGAGCGAGGGACACAGAGAGAGCGAGGGACAAACTGAGAGCGAGGGACACAGAGAGCGAGGGATACAGAGAGAGCGAGGGACACAGAGAGTGAGGGACACAGAGAGAGCAAGGTACCCAGAGAGAGCGAGGGACACAGAGAGTGAGAAACAGAGAGCGCGAGGGACACAGAGAGAGCGAGGGACACAGAGAGAGCGAGGGACACAGAGAGCGCGAGGGACACAGAGAGAGCGAGGGACACAGAGAGAGCGAGGGACACAGAACGCGAGGGATACAGAGAGTGAGGTACACAGAGAGCGAGGGACACAGAGAGCGAGTAACACAGAGCACGAGGGACACAGAGAGCGCGAGGGACACAGAGAGTGAGGGACACAGAGAGAGTGAGGGGCACAGAGAGTGAGGGACACAGAGAGCGAGGGACACAAATAGAGAGTGAGGGACACAGAGAGTGAGGGTCACAGAGAGAGTGAGGGACACAGAGAGCGAGGGACACAGAGAGCGAGAGACACAGAGAGAGCCAGGGACACAGAGAGTGCGAGGGACACAGAGAGAGCGAGGGACACAGAGAGAGCGAGGGACAAACTGAGAGCGAGGGACACAGAGAGCGAGGGATACAGAGAGAGCGAGGGACACAGAGAGAGTGAGCGACACAGGGAGAGCGAGGGACACAGAGAGAGTGAGGGACACAGAGAGAGTGAGGGACACAGAGAGAGCAAGGGACAAACTGAGAGCGAGGGACACAGAGAGCGAGGGATACAGAGAGAGCGAGGGACACAGAGAGAGTGAGCGACACAGGGAGAGCGAGGGACACAGAGAGAGTGAGGGACACAGAGAGAGTGAGGGACACAGAGAGAGCAAGGGACACAGAGAGCGCGAGGGACACAGCGAGAGCGAGGGGCACACAGAAAGGGAGGGACACAGACAGAGCGAGGGTCACAGACCGATCTACACAGAGAGCGCGAGGGACACAGAGAGAGCGAGGGACACAAAGAGCGAGGGACACAGAGCACCAGGGACACAGAGAGGGAGCGTCACAGAGAGTGTGGGACACAGAGAGTGAGGGACACAGAGAGTGAGGGACACAGAGAGAGTGAGGGACACAGAGAGAGCGAGGGACACAGAGAGCGCGAGGGACACAGCGAGAGCGAGGGACACACAGAAAGGGAGGGACACAGACAGAGCGAGGGTCACAGACTGAGCTACACAGAGAGCGCGAGGGACAGAGAGAGAGCGAGGGACACAAAGAGCGAGGGACACAGAGAGTGAGGGACACAGAGAGTGAGGGACACACAGAGCGAGGGACACAGAGAGTGTGGGACACAGAGAGCGAGGGACACAGAGAGCGAGTAGCACAGAGCATGAGAGACACAAAGAGTGAGGGACACAGAGAGCGAGGGACACACGGAGAGAGCGAGGGACACAGAGAGTGTGGGACACAGAGAGAGTGAGGGACACAGAGAGCGAGGGACACAGAGAGCGAGGGACACAGAGAGAGTCACCGACACAGAGAGTGAGGGCCAGAGAGAGAGTGAGGGACAGAGAGAGAGTGAGGGACACAGAGAGAGTGAGGGTCACAGAGAGTGAGGGGCACAGAGAGAGTGAGGGACACAGAGAGTGAGGAACACAGAGAGGGAGGGACACAGAGAGAGCGAGGGACACAGAGAGTGAGGGACACAGAGAGAGCGAGGGACACAGAGAGCGCGAGGGACACAGCGAGAGCGAGGGACACACAGAAAGGGAGGGACACAGACAGAGCCACACACAGACACAAACTCAGACAGGCTGCGTCAATACATCTTTCAAATGGAGCGAGATCCATTCTCCACCTTTAACTTGGAGAGGTGTATCTGGCCTGTGTGTGACCCAAGTCACACACTGACTCTGAACATCCTCACAGCAGCTTGGGGACAGACTTTTCTAAAGCACTTTTCATAACCTTTGGGTATCACAAACTGCTTCACAGGCAATGGAGCCCTTTTGAAATCTAGTCAGGAGTAATTTAGGAAATGGACCAGCTAATTTCAGAGAGAGACACAGAAACAGGATGAGATTGTGTTGTACATGTTTCAGAGCTGTCACTGAGACACAAACGAGATGTACAATATCAATTATTATTCTGAAGCATGTGATTAAATCAGCCCTGAGACTGAATTCCAGTGTTTCAGAGTAAAGCTCCATCTACACTGTCCATCAAACACTCACAACGCAAATACTATCTGTGCTTAAATACAGAGTCAAAATCCCTCTGTCCTATCCAAAGAATTTTTCATTGCAGATAGTTATTTTTATTTTATGGAAAAGCAGAACTCAAATTGCACAGACTCCCAGGGTGGACTCTTGTTTATTTCAGCCCTTCACATTCAAACGTGAAGTTTAAGCTCCGATTACAGGTGTCTGCTTGTCTCTGTTTGTATATTCTCTGTTACTGTTGTTTTGTCACTTGTCTGAAGTATTTGAATAATAGGCCTTGGTTAATCAATCCTTCCTCACAGCACATGGAAGTTGTGAATCTTCAAGGCTGTCAGTCTGATATAGATAACAAAAAAATACATCCTTTGATCAATCCATTCCCCAACCCTAAATAGATCTCACACATTTCCATAATGCAGGAATATCTCCATCAAAACTTCCAACCCGTTCCCAATACTCTTGTTAACATTTGCCTGTATAACCTAAATTCCACTGACAGATTCCGAAAGCTGCACAGAAAAATGACTGGGTATTTTAAACTTTGAAACAAAACTATTTGAACTTGTGCTTCAATCCTATTGTACAGAAATGTTGT
The DNA here is from genome assembly GCF_047496885.1 of Scyliorhinus torazame. Lineage (NCBI taxonomy): Eukaryota > Metazoa > Chordata > Chondrichthyes > Carcharhiniformes > Scyliorhinidae > Scyliorhinus > Scyliorhinus torazame. The sequence goes on from NW_027307833.1 coordinate 518,543, forward strand.
CCGGTGGGCTGACAGTTTCTCAGTAAGACTGAAACATTGAGGTACGCCTCGCACTGCACTTGACAACATTTGTGGCACTTCAGGCAAGAGAGACAGAGTGAGGGACACAGCAAGAGAGAGTGAGGGGCACAGCGAGAGAGAGTGAGGGACACAGCGAGAGAGAGTGAGGGACGCAGCGAGAGAGAGTGAGGGACACAGCGAGAGAGAGTGAGGGACACAGCGAGAGAGAGTGAGGGACACAGCGAGAGAGAGAGTGAGGGACACAGCGAGAGAGAGTGATGGACACAACGAGAGAGAGTGAGGGACACAGCGAGAGAATGAGGGACACAGCGAGAGAGAGTGAGGGACACAGCGAGAGAGAGTGAGGGACAGAGAGAGAGTGAGAGGGGCGCAGCGAGAGAGGGACACAGAGAGCGAGGGACACAGAGAGCGAGGGACACAGACAGAGCAAGGGACACAGAGAGAGCGAGGGACATAGAGAGCGAGGGACATAGGGAGCAAGGGACGCACAGAGAGAACGAGGGACACAGAGAGCGAGGGAAACAGAGAGAGCGAGGGACACAGAGAGCGAGGGACACACAGAGAGAGTGAGGGACACAGAGAGTGTGGAACACAGAGAGCGAGGGAAACAGAGAGAGCGAGGGACACAGAGAGAGTGAGGGACACAGAGAGAGTGAGTGACACAGAGCGAGGGACACAGACAGAGCGAGGGACACAGACAGAGCGAGGGACACAGAGAGAGCGAGGGACACACAGAAAGGGAGGGACACAGAGAGAGTGAGGGACACAGAAAGAGCGAGGACAGAGAGCGAGGGACACAAAGAGCAAGGAACACACAGAGATAGCGAGGGACACAGAGAGTGAGGGACACACAGAGAGAGTGTGGGACACAGAGAGAGTGAGTGACACAGTGAGAGAGTGTGGGACACAGAGAGTGAGGGACACACAGAGAGAGTGTGGGACACAGAGAGAGTGAGTGACACAGAGAGAGAGTGTGGGACACAGAGAGTGAGGGACACACAGAGAGAGCGAGGGACACAGAGAGCGAGGAACACAGAGAGAGCGAGGGACACAGAGAGCGAGGGACACAGAGAGCGAGGGACAGAGAGAGTGAGGGACACAGAGAGAGTGAGGGACCAGAGGGAGCGAGGGACCCAGAGAGAGCGAGGGACGCAGAGAGCGCGAAGGACACAGAGAGTGAGGGACACACAGAGAGTGAGGGGCACAGAGAGTGAGGGACACAGAGAGCGAGGGACACAGAGAGCGAGGGACACACAGAGAGTGAGGGGCACAGAGAGTGAGGGACACAGAGAGCGAGGGACACAGAGAGCGAGGGACACAGAGAGCGAGGGACACACAGAGAGAGCGAGAGACACAGAGAGCGAGGGACACAGAGAGCGAGGGACACAGAGAGAGTCAGGGACACAGAGAGTGAGGGCCACAGAGAGAGTGAGGGACAGAGAGTGAGTGAGGGACACAGAGAGAGTGAGGGTCACAGAGAGTGAGGGGCACAGAGAGAGTGAGGGACACAGAGAGTGAGGAACACAGAGAGTGAGGGACACAGAGAGGGTGAGGTACACCGAGAGTGAGCGACACAGCGAGAGCGAGGGACACAGAGAGAGGGAGGGACACAGAGAGCGAGGGACACAGAGAGCGAGGGACACAGAGAGCGAGGGACACACATAGAGAGCGAGAGACACAGAGAGCGAGGGATGCAGAGAGCGCGAAGGACACAGAGAGTGAGGGACACACAGAGAGTGAGGGGCACAGAGAGTGAGGGACACAGAGAGCGAGGGACACAGAGAGCGAGGGACACAGAGAGCGAGGTGTCATGATATTCAAACACACACATCATGATGGACACACTAACAGGCAAATCAGAGTACACAACACCACAACCAATCACAGACAAGAACACCAACCACATAAAAAGCACGAGCACGACACCTGGAGGTCAGTAGGTCTGGGGAGAAGGAAGCATGAAAGAGCTGTTGAAACACCACAAGCAGGGAGCCCCCCACGTGCAGAGTGCAAAGACCAAGTTGTAAATAGTGAGTTTAAATAAACAAGTGTTGTACCATATGCAACTGTGTTGGCTCTTCTGTGTGTTAGAACACCCAACACCACATGGTACAGGAGTGGATCGATACCTGCCTACCAACCTGCCATTCTGGACATGGACCACACCGGCAAACCGCAGCCGATGCAAGTCACGGGGAACCTAGGCACCAACTGGAAGCTCTACAGGCAGCGATTTGACCTGTACATCCGTGCCACCGAAAAACAGAATGTCTCGGATGATTCGAAGATTGCAATGCTCCTCTTCTACGCAGGCCCCCACCCAAATGATGTCTTTAATTCACTGGTGTTCGAGGAAGGCGAAAACCAGGCCAAATATGACACGGTCATCCTCAAAATGGACCAGCACTTTCAAACTGAAGTAAACGAAACTTTTGAAAGATACATCTTTCAGCAACGCCTGCAAGGTAAGGAGGAGCTTTTTCAACCCTTTTTGACGCACCTCCGGATTCTAGCGCAGTCCTGCGGTTACGGCACCACCACAGAGTCCATGATCAGGGACCAGATTGTTTTTGGCGTTGCCTCCAGTGGCCTACGCCAGCAGCTTCTTAAAATAAAGAGCCTCACCTTAGCGTCTGCTGTGGAAGCCTGTGTCCTCCATGAGAATGCTGCCTGCCGTTTTGCCCGATTTCAGGCGTCCGAGTTGGCACGGAGGGGGTCCCCAGCCGTCGAATCGGCAAGCCAGGCCGCCCACGACGTTGAACGCATCCAGGCCGTCGATTTCTTCCCGCCCCACGGCCCGGACGACAGCGGCCGCTTCCCGCGCTTTTCGCGGTCTCCCGCGCAGGTGCGCGCCAAGAATAACGGCCACAACGAGGGACGCACTGCGCAGGCGCGCCCACCGCAAGATCGCACTGCGCATGCGCAGTGGCGCAACGAACGCCGTGACGTCATGACGTGCAGCAAGTGTGGAGGTCTACACTTAAAAGGGCAATGTCCTGCAAAATACCAACAGTGCAACAGATGTGCCATGATAGGCCACTACGCAGCCCGCTGTCGTGCGGCTCAACCCATGGATCCGGCGCATCCTCGACAACCTCGCACACGAGTCAGGACCGTCCAGCCCACGCATCAAGACTTCCAGTTAAGTGATGCAGATGACCAGGATGACTTCAGAGTTGCCGTCATTGATGTCAACAAGGTCAATGCCATCAATCCAGACGATGAGTGGTGTGCCACCCTGACGGTCAACCGATCGCGCGTCGCCTTCCGTCTGGACACCGGCGCATCCGCCAACCTGATTGCTTACTCTGCAGTCCAGGCCATGAAGGTCAAACCACTCATCACACCATCCCGGCTTAAGATGGTTGACTATAACGGGAACGTTATCCCGTCCGTAGGATCTTGCCAGCTACAGGTGACTCACAAGGGGTACACGGCCACACTCCCCTTCGAAGTTGTGGGCTCATCAAAGGACTCGTTACTGGGCGCACAAGCGTGTAAGGTCCTTCACCTGGTACAGCGCATCATGTCTCTCTCTCCAGATGAGATATCCGACTTCCCGGATGCTGAGTTCCACGCGAATCTCCATTCCCTCCTCGCTCACAACCAGGAGGTTTTTGAAGGCATGGGGACATTGCCACACACGTACAAGATTCGACTCAGACCGGACGCCATCCCTGTCGTTCACGCACCTCGCAGGGTTCCTGCGCCTCTCAAAGACCGCCTCAAGGCACAACTGCAGATTCTTCAGGACCAAGGGGTCCTATCCAAGGTCACGGAGCCCACGCCATGGGTCAGCTCCATGGTCTGTGTAAAGAAGCCCTCTGGCGAGCTCCGTATATGTATAGATCCAAAAGATCTGAACAACAACATCATGCGGGAACACTATCCCATCCCAAAACGAGAAGACCTCACCAGCGAGATGGCGCGAGCCAACATATTCACTAAATTGGATGCGTCCAAAGGATTCTGGCAGATCCAACTGGACCCGGCCAGCCGAAGACTATGCACATTCAACACCCCTTTTGGCAGATTCTGCTACAACCGGATGCCATTCGGCATCATTTCGGCATCTGAAGTATTCCACCGCATTATGGAGCAGATGATGGAAGGCATCGAAGGGGTACGTGTATATGTGGACGATATCATCATTTGGTCCACCACTCCGCAGGAACACATGCATCGTCTTCGACGTGTCTTCACCCGCATACGGCAAAATGGCCTGCGTCTCAACCGTGCGAAGTGTGCTTTCGGCCAGACGGAGCTGAAATTCCTCGGGGACCACATCTCAAGGTCCGGGGTCCGTCCCGATGCAGACAAGGTTAGCGCCATCACAGCCATGCCACGACCGGCTGACAAGAAGGCTGTCTTAAGATTCCTGGGCATGGTCAACTTCCTTGGGAAGTTCATTCCCAACCTGGCTTCTCATACAACAAACATGCGCCATCTCGTAAAAAAATCGACGGAATTCAACTGGCACCAGTCGCATCAGCAGGAATGGGAGGAGCTCAAGCACAAACTGGTCACGGCACCAGTGCTGGCCTTCTTTGACGCGACTCGCCCTACAAAGATCTCAACAGACGCCAGCCAATCTGGTATTGGAGCGGTACTCCTGCAAAAAGACAGCACGTCATCATGGGCCCCGGTTGCGTATGCCTCACGAGCCATGACCCCTACCGAACAGCGCTACGCGCAAATCGAAAAAGAATGCCTGGGCTTGTTAACTGGACTGGACAAGTTCCACGACTATGTGTATGGCCTGCCACGATTCACGGTCGAAACTGACCACCGCCCCCTGGTCAACATCATTAACAAAGACCTGAACGACATGACTCCTCGCCTCCAGCGCATCTTACTCAAACTCAGGAGGTACGATTTTGAACTGATCTACACTCCGGGGAAGGAACTCATAGTGGCGGACACTCTTTCCCGAGCAGTGAGCACACCACCAGATGCGGAGGGGTTCGTGCGTCAAATTGAGGCACACGTGACTCTGACAGCAGCAAATATGCCAGCTGATGATCCTTGTCTGGCCCACATACGCGCAGAGACGGCGACTGACCCTCTGCTGCAGCGAGTGATGCGCCACATGACGGAAGGGTGGCTAAAAGGGCAGTGCCCCCAGTTTTACAATGTGCGAGATGATCTCACCAATATAGACGGGGTCCTTATGAAATCGCATAGGATCGTCATTCCACACAGTGTGCGCCAGATGATTCTTCGTCAACTACACGAAGGCCACCTGGGTGTCGAAAAATGCAGACGAAGGGCCCGGGCGGCGGTATATTGGCCGGGTATTAATGAAGACATAGCCAACATGGTGCTCAACTGCACAACCTGTCAGAGGTTTCAGCCGGCGCAACCTCCGGAAACACTTCTACCACACGAGATGGTGACGTCCCCCTGGGCGAAGGTGGGTGTTGACCTATTTCACGCGCTCGGCAGAGATTACATTGTTATTATAGACTACTTCTCAAACTACCCGGAAGTCATGCCTCTCCATGATCTGACGTCGTCCGCAGTCATTGGGGCCTGCAAGGAAACGTTTGCTCGCCATGGCATTCCAAGGACTGTCATGTCAGACAATGGACCTTGTTTTGCCAGCCGTGAATGGTCGTCCTTTGCCGCAGCATATGGTTTCACTCATGTGACATCCAGCCCTCTGCATCCACAATCGAACGGGAAGGCTGAAAAGGGTGTCCACATCGCAAAGCGGCTCCTGTGCAAGGCGGCTGATGCCGGATCGGACTTTAACCTTGCCTTGCTGGCCTATCGATCGGCCCCGTTATCCACGGGCCTCTCGCCAGCGCAGCTACTAATGGGTCGCTCCCTCAGGACGACGGTACCTTCCGTCCTGGCACCGACAACAGACCATGAGGCGGTTCTTCGGGACATGCAACTGCAGCGTGATCGCCAGAAAGGTCGGTACGACACACGAGCGACGGACCTGCCCCCCCTGTCCTCCGGAGACAAAGTACGCGTCCATCAACCGTATGGTGGCTGGTCAGCACCGGCCGAAGTCCTCCGACAAGTGGCTCCCCGCTCGTTCCTGGTTCGCATGCCGGATGGTTCCGTGCGTCGCCGCAATCGGCGCGCCCTTCGCCGACTTCCACGTTCACAGCCACACAACACGCCAGATCCTCAACAGGCTTCCGAGGATGACTTTGTGGAGCTGCCGCACATCACGCCCTTTCCATCGCCACCCATGGCCATGCCTGCACAGCAGCCGGTGGTTCTTGATCCACCCTTAAGGCGGTCAACCCGAATTCGTCGCAAACCCATTAGAATGGACTTATAATACAGTTCATATGTTTAATAAGTTGGACAATTTTACATGATAACCTGTTGTTGTTTATCGTTCCAGATGTCGTCTGACTGGACAACTGTTCAAAATTTTTTTTCTTCTTCTCTCGTTCGCATTTCTGTTATGTTATGGTACAACTGGATTCATGTGACGCACTCGACATCGCCCCATGTACATAGTTCCGTCATAGACACATGCTGCACACGACACACACACACTCTTAGATGCACTCACGTCACGATCATATTTATTACCACGTAGGCACATATCTTTGTAAAAAGGGGGGATGTCATGATATTCAAACACACACATCATGATGGACACACTAACAGGCAAATCAGAGTACACAACACCACAACCAATCACAGACAAGAACACCAACCACATAAAAAGCACGAGCACGACACCTGGAGGTCAGTAGGTCTGGGGAGAAGGAAGCATGAAAGAGCTGTTGAAACACCACAAGCAGGGAGCCCCCCACGTGCAGAGTGCAAAGACCAAGTTGTAAATAGTGAGTTTAAATAAACAAGTGTTGTACCATATGCAACTGTGTTGGCTCTTCTGTGTGTTAGAACACCCAACACCACACGAGGGACACACAGAGAGAGCGAGAGACACAGAGAGCGAGGGACACAGAGAGCGAGGGACACAGAGAGTGTCAGGGACACAGAGAGTGAGGGCCACAGAGAGAGTGAGGGACAGAGAGTGAGTGAGGGACACAGAGAGAGTGAGGGTCACAGAGAGTGAGGGGCACAGAGAGAGTGAGGGACACAGAGAGTGAGGAACACAGAGAGTGAGGGACACAGAGAGAGTGAGGTACACGGAGAGTGAGCGACACAGCGAGAGCGAGGGACACAGAGAGAGGGAGGGACACAGAGAGAGCGAGGGACACAGAGAGAGTGAGTGACACAGAGCGAGGGACACAGACAGAGCGAGGGACACAGACAGAGCGAGGGACACAGAGAGAGCGAGGGACACACAGAAAGGGAGGGACACAGAGAGAGTGAGGGACACAGAAAGAGCGAGGACAGAGAGCGAGGGACACAGAGAGCAAGGAACACACAGAGATAGCGAGGGACACAGAGAGTGAGGGACACACAGAGAGAGTGTGGGACACAGAGAGAGTGAGTGACACAGTGAGAGAGTGTGGGACACAGAGAGTGAGGGACACACAGAGAGAGTGTGGGACACAGAGAGAGTGAGTGACACAGAGAGAGAGTGTGGGACACAGAGAGTGAGGGACACACAGAGAGAGCGAGGGACACAGAGAGCGAGGAACACAGAGAGAGCGAGGGACACAGAGAGCGAGGGACACAGAGAGCGAGGGACAGAGAGAGTGAGGGACACAGAGAGAGTGAGGGACCAGAGGGAGCGAGGGACCCAGAGAGAGCGAGGGACGCAGAGAGCGCGAAGGACACAGAGAGTGAGGGACACACAGAGAGTGAGGGGCACAGAGAGTGAGGGACACAGAGAGCGAGGGACACAGAGAGCGAGGGACACAGAGAGCGAGGGACACACAGAGAGAGCGAGAGACACAGAGAGCGAGGGACACAGAGAGCGAGGGACACAGAGAGAGTCAGGGACACAGAGAGTGAGGGCCACAGAGAGAGTGAGGGACAGAGAGTGAGTGAGGGACACAGAGAGAGTGAGGGTCACAGAGAGTGAGGGGCACAGAGAGAGTGAGGGACACAGAGAGTGAGGAACACAGAGAGTGAGGGACGCAGAGAGAGTGAGGTACACCGAGAGTGAGCGACACAGCGAGAGCGAGGGACACAGAGAGAGGGAGGGACACAGAGAGCGAGGGACACAGAGAGCGAGGGACACAGAGAGCGAGGGACACACATAGAGAGCGAGAGACACAGAGAGCGAGGGATGCAGAGAGCGCGAAGGACACAGAGAGTGAGGGACACACAGAGAGTGAGGGGCACAGAGAGTGAGGGACACAGAGAGCGAGGGACACAGAGAGCGAGGGACACAGAGAGCGAGGGACACACAGAGAGAGCGAGAGACACAGAGAGCGAGGGACACAGAGAGCGAGGGACACAGAGAGTGTCAGGGACACAGAGAGTGAGGGCCACAGAGAGAGTGAGGGACAGAGAGTGAGTGAGGGACACAGAGAGAGTGAGGGTCACAGAGAGTGAGGGGCACAGAGAGAGTGAGGGACACAGAGAGTGAGGAACACAGAGAGTGAGGGACACAGAGAGAGTGAGGTACACCGAGAGTGAGCGACACAGCGAGAGCGAGGGACACAGAGAGAGGGAGGGACACAGAGAGAGCGAGGGACACACAGAGCGAGGGACACAGAGAGAGCAAGAGACACAGAGAGAGTGAGCTACTCAGGGAGAGCGAGGGACACAGAGAGAGTGAGGGACACAGAGAGAGCGAGGGTCACAGAGAGCGCGAGGGACACAGCGAGAGCGAGGGACACACAGAAAGGGAGGGACACAGACAGAGCGAGGGTCACAGACCGAGCTACACAGAGAGCGCGAGGGACACAGAGAGAGCGAGGGACACAGAGAGTGTGGGACACAGAGAGCGAGAGACACAGAGAGTGAGGGACACAGAGAGTGAGGGACACAGAGAGTGAGGGACACAGAGAGTGTGGGACACAGAGAGCGAGGGACACAGAGAGCAAGTAGCACAGAGCATGAGGGACACAAAGAGTGAGGGACACAGAGAGCGAGGGACACAAAGGGCAAGGGACACAGAGAGTGTGGGACACAGAGAGTGTGGGACACAGAGAGCAGAGAGAGAGCGAGGGACACAGAGAGCCAGGGACACAGAGGGAGCGAGGTACACACAGAAAGGGAGGGACACAGACAGAGCGAGGGTCACAGACCGAGGTACACAGAGAGCGCGAGGGACACAGAGAGAGCGAGGGACACAAAGAGCGAGGGACACAAAGAGCGAGGGACACAGAGCACGAGGGACACAGAGAGCGAGGGACACAGAGAGTGTGGGACACAGAGAGCGAGGGACACAGAGAGTGAGGGAAACAGAGAGTGAGGGAAACACAGAGCGAGGGACACAGAGAGTGTGGGACACAGAGAGCGAGGGACACAGAGAGCGAGTAGCACAGAGCATGAGGGACACAAAGAGTGAGGGACACAGAGAGCGAGGGACACAAAGGGCAAGGGACACAGAGAGTGTGGGACACAGAGAGTGTGGGACAGAGAGAGCGAGGGACACAGAGAGCGAGGGACACAGAGAGTGAGGGGCACAGAGAGCGAGGGACACAGAGAGAGCGAGGGACACACAGAGAGCGAGGGACACAGAGAGAGCGAGGGACACACAGAGAGCGAGGGACACAGAGAGAGCGAGGGGCAGAGAGAGAGCGAGGGACACAGAGAGCCAGGGACACAGAGAGAGCGAGGGACACACAGCGAGCGAGGGACACAGAGAGAGCGAGGGGCAGAGAGAGAGCGAGGGACACAGAGAGCGAGGGACACAGAGAGAGCGAGGGACACAGAGAGCGAGGGACACAGAGAGCGAAGGACACAGAGAGCACGAGTGACACAGAGAGCGCGAGGGACACAGAGAGCGCGAGCGACACAGACACCGGGAGGGACACAGAGACCGCGAGGGACAGAGAGAGAGTGGGGGACACAGAGAGAGCGAGGGTCACAGAGAGCAAGGGACACAGAGAGCGAGGGACACTTAGAGAGTGAAGGATACAGAGAGTGAGGGACACACTGAGAGAGTGTGGGACACAGAGAGCGAGTGACACAGAGAGCGCGAGGGGCACAGAGAGCGCGAGGGACACAGAGAGCGAGGGACACAGAGAGAGAGCGAGGGACACAGAGAGCGAGGGACACAGAGAGCGAGGGACACACAGAGAGAGCGAGCGGCACAGACAGAGCAAGGGACACAGAGAGAGCGAGGGACATAGAGAGCGAGGGACACACAGAGAGATCGAGGGACATAGAGAGCGAGGGACGCACAGAGAGAACGAGGGACACATAGAGCGAGGGACACAGAGAGCGAGGGAAACACAGAGAGAGTGAGGAACACAGAGAGTGAGGTACACAGAGTGCGAGGGAAACAGAGAGAGCGAGGGACACAGAGAGTGTGGAACACAGAGAGCGAGGGACACAGAGAGAGCGAGGGACACAGAGAGAGCGAGGGACACAGAGAGAGTGAGGGACACAGAGAGAGTGAGGGACACAGAGCGAGGGACACAGACAGAGCGAGGGACACAGACAGAGCGAGGGACACAGAGAGAGCGAGGGACACACAGAAAGGGAGGGACACAGAGAGAGTGAGGGACACACAGAGCGCGAGTGACACTGAGAGAGCGAGGACACAGAGAGCGAGGGACACAGAGAGCGAGGGACACAGAGAGCGAGGGACACACAGAGATAGCGAGGGACACAGAGAGTGAGGGACACACAGACAGAGCCATGGACACAGAGAGAGCGAGGGACACAGAGAGCGAGGGACACACAGAGAGAGCGAGGGACACAGAGAGCGAGGGACACACAGAGAGAGTGTGGGACACAGAGAGAGTGAGAGACACAGAGAGACTGAGGGACACAAGGAGAGCGAGGAAAACAGAGAGAGCGAATGACACAGAGAGCGAGGGACACAGAGAGCAAGGGACACAGAGAGTGAGGGACACAGAGAGAGTGAGGGACCCAGAGGGAGCGAGGGACCCAGAGAGAGCGAGGGACGCAGAGAGTGCGAGGGACACAGATAGTGAGGGACACAGAGAGAGTGAGGGGCACAGAGAGTGAGGGACACAGAGAGCGAGGGACACACAGAGAGAGCGAGAGACACAGAGAGTGAGGGGCACAGAGAGAGTGAGGGACACAGAGAGCGAGGGACGCAGAGAGCGCGAGGGACACAGAGAGTGAGGGACACAGAGAGAGTGAGGGGCACAGAGAGTGAGGGACACAGAGAGCGAGGGACACACAGAGAGAGCGAGAGACACAGAGAGTGAGGGGCACAGAGAGAGTGAGGGACACAGAGAGCGAGGGTCACAGAGAGCAAGGGACACAGAGAGCGAGGGACACTTAGAGAGTGAAGGATACAGAGAGTGAGGGACACACTGAGAGAGTGTGGGACACAGAGAGCGAGTGACACAGAGAGCGCGAGGGGCACAGAGAGCGCGAGGGACACAGAGAGCGAGGGACACAGAGAGAGAGCGAGGGACACAGAGAGAGAGCGAGGGACACAGAGAGCGAGTGACACAGAGAGCGCGAGGGACACAGAGAGAGAGCGAGGGACACAGACAGAGAGCGAGGGACACAGAGAGCGAGGGACACACAGAGAGAGCGAGGGACACAGACAGAGCAAGGGACACAGAGAGAGTGAGGGACACAGAGAGTGAGGAACACAGAGAGCGAGGGAAACAGAGAGAGCGAGGGACACAGAGAGCGAGGGACACACAGAGAGAGTGAGGGACACAGAGAGTGTGGAACACAGAGAGCGAGGGACACAGAGAGAGCGAGGGACACAGAGAGAGCGAGGGACACAGAGAGAGTGAGGGACACAGAGAGAGTGGGGGACACAGAGCGAGGGACACAGACAGAGCGAGGGTCACAGAGAGCAAGGGACACAGAGAGTGAGGTACACAGAGAGTGAGGGACACAGAGAGAGTCAGGGACCCAGAGGGAGCGAGGGACCCAGAGAGAGCGAGGGACGCAGAGAGCGCGAGGGACACAGAGAGTGAGGGACACAGAGAGAGTGAGGGGCACAGAGAGTGAGGGACACAGAGAGCGAGGGACACACAGAGAGAGCGAGAGACACAGAGAGTGAGGGACACAGAGAGAGTGAGGGACACAGAGAGCGAGGGTCACAGAGAGCAAGGGACACAGAGAGCGAGGGACACTTAGAGAGTGAAGGATACAGAGAGTGAGGGACACACTGAGAGAGTGTGGGACACAGAGAGCGAGTGACACAGAGAGCGCGAGGGGCACAGAGAGCGCGAGGGACACAGAGAGCGAGGGACACAGAGAGAGAGCGAGGGACACAGAGAGAGAGCGAGGGACACAGAGAGCGAGGGACACACAGAGAGAGCGAGGGACACAGACAGAGCAAGGGACACAGAGAGAGTGAGGGACACAGAGAGTGAGGAACACAGAGAGCGAGGGAAACAGAGAGAGCGAGGGACACAGAGAGCGAGGGACACACAGAGAGAGCGAGGGACACAGAGAGCGAGGGACACACAGAGAGAGTGAGGGACACAGAGAATGTGGAACACAGAGAGAGCGAGGGACACAGAGAGAGCGAGGGACACAGAGAGAGTGAGGGACACAGAGAGAGTGGGGGACACAGAGCGAGGGAAGCAGACAGAGCGAGGGACACAGACAGAGCGAGGGACACAGAGAGAGCGAGGGACATACAGAAGGGGAGGGACACAGAGAGAGTGAGGGACACAGAGAGCGCGAGTGACACAGAGAGAGCGAGGACACAGAGAGCGAGGGACACAGAGAGCGAGGGACACACAGAGAGAGTGAGGGACACAGAGAATGTGGAACACAGAGAGAGCGAGGGACACAGAGAGTGTGGGACACAGAGAGCGAGAGACACAGAGAGTGAGGGACACAGAGAGTGAGGGACACAGAGAGTGAGGGACACACAGAGCGAGGGACACAGAGAGTGTGGGATACAGAGAGCGAGGGACACACAGAGCGAGTAGCACAGAGCATGAGGGACACAAAGAGTGAGGGACACAGAGAGCGAGGGACACAAAGGGCAAGGGACACAGAGAGTGTGGGACACAGAGAGTGTGGGACACAGAGAGCGAGGGACACAGAGAGCAGAGAGAGAGCGAGGGACACAGAGAGCCAGGGACAGAGAGGGAGCGAGGGACACACAGAAAGGGAGGGACACAGACATAGCGAGGGTCACAGACCGAGCTACACAGAGAGCGCGAGGGACACAGAGAGAGCGAGGGACACAAAGAGCGAGGGAAACAGAGCACGAGGGACACAGAGAGCGAGGGACACAGAGAATGTGGGACACAGAGAGCGAGGGACACAGAGAGTGAGGGAAACAGAGAGTGAGGGAAACACAGAGCGAGGGACACAGAGAGTGTGGGACACAGAGAGCGAGGGACACAGAGAGCGAGTAGCACAGAGCATGAGGGACACAAAGAGTGAGGGACACAGAGAGCGAGGGACACAAAGGGCAAGGGACACAGATAGTGTGGGACACAAAGAGTGTGGGTCACAGAGAGCGAGGGACACAGAGAGCGAGGGACACAGAGAGTGAGGGGCACAGAGAGCGAGGGACACAGAGAGAGCGAGGGACACACAGAGAGCGAGGGACACACAGAGAGCGAGGGACACACAGAGAGCGAGGGACACAGAGAGAGCGAGGGGCAGAGAGAGAGCGAGGGACACAGAGAGCCAGGGATACAGAGAGAGCGAGGGACACACAGCGAGCGAGGGACACAGAGAGAGCGAGGGGCAGAGAGAGAGCGAGGGACACAGAGAGGGAGGGACACAGAGAGAGCGAGGGACACAGAGAGCGAGGGACACAGAGAGCGAAGGACACAGAGAGCACGAGTGACACAGAGAGCGCGAGGGACACAGACACCGGGAGGGACACAGAGACCGCGAGGGACAGAGAGAGAGTGGGGGACACAGAGAGAGCGAGGGTCACAGAGAGCAAGGGACACAGAGAGCGAGGGACACTTAGAGAGTGAAGGATACAGAGAGTGAGGGACACACTGAGAGAGTGTGGGACACAGAGAGCGAGTGACACAGAGAGCGCGAGGGGCACAGAGAGCGCGAGGGACACAGAGAGTGAGGGACACAGAGAGTGTGGAACACAGAGAGAGTGAGGGACACAGAGAGCGAGTGACACAGAGAGCGCGAGGGGCACAGAGAGCGCGAGGGGCACAGAGAGCGAGGGACACAGAGAGCGAGGGACACAGAGAGTGTGGAACACAGTGAGTGAGGGACACCGAGAGAGCGAGGGACACAGAGAGATAGCGAGGGACACAGAGAGCGAGGGACACACAGAGAGAGCGAGGGGCACAGACAGAGCAAGGGACACAGAGAGAGCGAGGGACATAGAGAGTGAGGGACGCACAGAGAGAACGAGGGACACAGAGAGCGAGGGACACAGAGAGCGAGGGAAACACAGAGAGAGTGTGGGACACAGAGAGTGAGGTACACAGAGAGCGAGGGAAACAGAGAGAGCGAGGGACACAGAGAGAGTGAGGGACACAGAGAGAGTGAGGGACACAGAGAGAGTGAGGGACACAGAGAGCGAGGGACACAGAGAGCGAGGGACACAGAGAGCGAGGGAAACAGAGAGAGCGAGGGACACAGAGAGCGAGGGACACACAGAGAGCGAGGGACACAGAGAGTGCGAGGGACACAGAGAGTGAGGAACACAGAGAGCGAGGGACACACAGAGAGACTGAGGGAAACAGAGAGTGTGGAACACAGAGAGTGAGGGACACATAGAGAGCGAGGGACACAGAGAGAGCAAGGGACACAGAGAGAGTGAGGGACACAGAGAGAGTGAGGGACACAGAGCGAGGGACACAGACAGAGCGAGGGACACAGAGAGAGCGAGGGACACACAGAAAGGGAGGGACACAGAGAGATTGAGGGACACAGAGAGCGCGAGTGACACAGAGAGAGCGAGGACACAGAGAGCGAGGGACACAGAGAGCGAGGGACACAGAGAGCGAGGGACACACAGAGATAGCGAGGGACACAGAGAGTGAGGGACACACAGAGAGAGTGTGGGACACAGAGAGAGTGAGTGACACAGAGAGAGAGTGTTGGACACAGAGAGTGAGGGACACACAGACAGAGCCATGGACACAGAGAGAGCGAGGGACACAGAGAGCGAGGGACACAGAGAGTGAGGGACACACAGACAGAGCCATGGACACAGAGAGAGCGAGGGACACAGAGAGCGAGGGACACACAGAGAGAGTGTGGGACACAGAGAGAGTGAGAGACACAGAGAGACTGAGGGACACAAGGAGAGCGAGGAACACAGAGAGAGCGAATGACACAGAGAACGAGGGACACAGAGAGCAAGGGACACAGAGAGTGAGGGACACAGAGAGAGTGAGGGACCCAGAGGGAGCGAGGGACCCAGAGAGAGTGAGGGACGCAGAGAGCGCGAGGGACACAGAGAGTGAGGGACACAGAGAGAGTGAGGGGCACAGAGAGTGAGGGACACAGAGAGCGAGGGACACACAGAGAGAGCGAGAGACACAGAGAGTGAGGGACACAGAGAGAGTGAGGGACACAGAGAGCGAGGGTCACAGAGAGCAAGGGACACAGAGAGCGAGGGACACTTAGAGAGTGAAGGATACAGAGAGTGAGGGACACACTGAGAGAGTGTGGGACACAGAGAGCGAGTGACACAGAGAGCGCGAGGGGCACAGAGAGCGCGAGGGACATAGAGAGCGAGGGACACAGAGAGAGAGCGAGGGACACAGAGAGAGAGCGAGGGACACAGAGAGCGAGGGACACACAGAGAGAGCGAGGGACACAGACAGAGCAAGGGACACAGAGAGAGTGAGGGACACAGAGAGTGAGGAACACAGAGAGCGAGGGAAACAGAGAGAGCGAGGGACACAGAGAGCGAGGGACACACAGAGAGAGTGAGGGACACAGAGAGTGTGGAACACAGAGAGCGAGGGACACAGAGAGAGCGAGGGACACAGAGAGAGCGAGGGACACAGAGAGAGCGAGGGACACAGAGAGAGTGGGGGACACAGAGCGAGGGACACAGACAGAGCGAGGGTCACAGAGAGCAAGGGACACAGAGAGTGAGGGACACAGAGAGTGAGGGACAGAGAGAGAGTGAGGGACCCAGAGGGAGCGAGGGACCCAGAGAGAGCGAGGACACAGAGAGCGAGGGACACAGAGAGCGAGGGACACACAGAGAGAGTGAGGGACACAGAGAATGTGGAACACAGAGAGAGCGAGGGACACGGAGAGTGTGGGACACAGAGAGCGAGAGACACAGAGAGTGAGGGACACAGAGAGTGAGGGACACAGAGAGCGAGGGACACAGAGAGAGAGCGAGGGACACAGAGAGCGAGGGACACACAGAGAGAGCGAGGGACACAGACAGAGCAAGGGACACAGAGAGAGTGAGGGACACAGAGAGTGAGGAACACAGAGAGCGAGGGAAACAGAGAGAGCGAGGGACACAGAGAGAGCGAGGGACACACAGAGAGAGTGAGGGACACAGAGAATGTGGAACACAGAGAGAGCGAGGGACACAGAGAGAGCGAGGGACACAGAGAGAGTGAGGGACACAGAGAGAGTGGGGGACACAGAGCGAGGGACACAGACAGAGCGAGGGACACAGACAGAGCGAGGGACACAGAGAGAGCGAGGGACACACAGAAAGGGAGGGACACAGAGAGAGTGAGGGACACAGAGAGCGCGAGTGACACAGAGAGAGCGAGGACACAGAGAGCGAGGGACACAGAGAGCGAGGGACACACAGAGAGAGTGAGGGACACAGAGAATGTGGAACACAGAGAGAGCGAGGGACACGGAGAGTGTGGGACACAGAGAGCGAGAGACACAGAGAGTGAGGGACACAGAGAGTGAGGGACACAGAGAGTGAGGGACACACAGAGCGAGGGACACAGAGAGTGTGGGATACAGAGAGCGAGGGACACAGAGAGCGAGTAGCACAGAGCATGAGGGACGCAAAGAGTGAGGGACACAGAGAGCGAGGGACACAAAGGGCAAGGGACACAGAGAGTGTGGGACACAGAGAGTGTGGGACACAGAGAGCGAGGGACACAGAGAGCAGAGAGAGAGCGAGGGACACAGAGAGCCAGGGACACAGAGGGAGCGAGGGACACACAGAAAGGGAGGGACACAGACATAGCGAGGGTCACAGACCGAGCTACACAGAGAGCGCGAGGGACGCAGAGAGAGCGAGGGACACAAAGAGCGAGGGACACAGAGCACGAGGGACACAGAGAGCGAGGGACACAGAGAATGTGGGACACAGAGAGCGAGGGACACAGAGAGTGAGGGAAACAGAGAGTGAGGGAAACACAGAGCGAGGGACACAGAGAGTGTGGGACACAGAGAGCGAGGGACACAGAGAGCGAGTAGCACAGAGCATGAGGGACACAAAGAGTGAGGGACACAGAGAGCGAGGGACACAAAGGGCAAGGGACACAGAGAGTGTGGGACACAGAGAGTGTGGGACACAGAGAGCGAGGGACACAGAGAGTGAGGGGCACAGAGAGCGAGGGACACAGAGAGAGCGAGGGACACACAGAGAGCGAGGGACACAGAGAGAGCGAGGGACACACAGAGAGCGAGGGACACAGAGAGAGCGAGGGGCAGAGAGAGAGCGAGGGACACAGAGAGCCAGTGACACAGAGAGATCGAGGGACACACAGCGAGCGAGGGACACAGAGAGAGCGAGGGGCAGAGAGAGAGCGAGGGACACAGAGAGGGAGGGACACAGAGAGAGCGAGGGACACAGAGAGCGAGGGACACAGAGAGCGAAGGACACAGAGAGCACGAGTGACACAGAGAGCGCGAGGGACACAGAGAGCGCGAGCGACACAGACACCGGGAGGGACACAGAGACCGCGAGGGACAGAGAGAGAGTGGGGGACACAGAGAGAGCGAGGGTCACAGAGAGCAAGGGACACAGAGAGCGAGGGACACTTAGAGAGTGAAGGATACAGAGAGTGAGGGACACACTGAGAGAGTGTGGGACACAGAGAGCGAGTGACACAGAGAGCGCGAGGGGCACAGAGAGCGCGAGGGACACAGAGAGCGAGGGACACAGAGAGTGTGGAACACAGAGAGAGTGAGGGACACAGAGAGCGAGTGACACAGAGAGCGCGAGGGGCACAGAGAGCGATGGACACAGAGAGCGAGGGACACAGAGAGCGAGGGGCACAGAGAGCGAGGGGCACAGAGAGCGCGAGGGGCACAGAGAGCGATGGACACAGAGAGCGAGGGACACAGAGAGTGTGGAACACAGTGAGTGAGGGACACAGAGAGAGCGAGGGACACAGAGAGATAGCGAGGGACACAGAGAGTGAGGGACGCACAGAGAGAACGAGGGACACAGAGAGCGAGGGACACAGAGAGCGAGGGAAACACAGAGAGAGTGAGGGGCACAGAGAGTGAGGTACACAGAGAGCGAGGGAAACAGAGAGAGCGAGGGACACAGAGAGCGAGGGACACAGAGAGCGAGGGAAACAGAGAGAGCGAGGGACACAGAGAGCGAGGGACACACAGAGAGCGAGGGACACAGAGAGTGCGAGGGACACAGAGAGTGAGGAACACAGAGAGCGAGGGAAACAGAGAGAGCGAGGGACACAGAGAGCGAGGGACACACAGAGAGACTGAGGGACACAGAGAGTGTGGAACACAGAGAGTGAGGGACACAGAGAGAGCGAGGGACACAGAGAGAGCGAGGGACACAGAGAGAGTGAGGGACACAGATCGAGGGACACAGACAGAGCGAGGGACACAGAGAGAGCGAGGGACACACAGAAAGGGAGGGACACAGAGAGATTGAGGGACACAGAGAGCGCGAGTGACACAGAGAGAGCGAGGACACAGAGAGCGAGGGACACAGAGAGCGAGGGACACAGAGAGCGAGGGACACACAGAGATAGCGAGGGACACAGAGAGTGAGGGACACACAGAGAGAGTGTGGGACACAGAGAGAGTGAGTGACACAGAGAGAGAGTGTTGGACACAGAGAGTGAGGGACACACAGACAGAGCCATGGACACAGAGAGAGCGAGGGACACAGAGAGCGAGGGACACACAGAGAGAGTGTGGGACACAGAGAGAGTGAGAGACACAGAGAGACTGAGGGACACAAGGAGAGCGAGGAACACAGAGAGAGCGAATGACACAGAGAGCGAGGGACACAGAGAGCAAGGGACACAGAGAGTGAGGGACACAGAGAGAGTGAGGGACCCAGAGGGAGCGAGGGACCCAGAGAGAGTGAGGGACGCAGAGAGCGCGAGGGACACAGAGAGTGAGGGACACAGAGAGAGTGAGGGGCACAGAGAGTGAGGGACACAGAGAGCGAGGGACACACAGAGAGAGCGAGAGACACAGAGAGTGAGGGACACAAAGAGAGTGAGGGACACAGAGAGCGAGGGTCACAGAGAGCAAGGGACACAGAGAGCGAGGGACACTTAGAGAGTGAAGGATACAGAGAGTGAGGGACACACTGAGAGAGTGTGGGACACAGAGAGCGAGTGACACAGAGAGCGCGAGAGGCACAGAGAGCGCGAGGGACACAGAGAGCGAGGGACACAGAGAGAGAGCGAGGGACACAGAGAGAGAGCGAGGGACACAGAGAGCGAGGGACACAGACAGAGCAACGGACACAGACAGAGCAAGGGACACAGAGAGAGTGAGGGACACAGAGAGTGAGGAACACAGAGAGCGAGGGAAACAGAGAGAGCGAGGGACACAGAGAGCGAGGGACACACAGAGAGAGTGAGGGACACAGAGAGTGTGGAACACAGAGAGCGAGGGACACAGAGAGAGCGAGGGACACAGAGAGAGCGAGGGACACAGAGAGAGTGAGGGATTCAGAGAGAGTGGGGGACAAAGAGCGAGGGACACAGACAGAGCGAGGGTCACAGAGAGCAAGGGACACAGAGAGTGAGGGACACAGAGAGTGAGGGACACAGAGAGAGTGAGGGACCCAGAGGGAGCGAGGGACCCAGAGAGAGCGAGGGACGCAGAGAGCGCGAGGGACACAGAGAGTGAGGGACACAGAGAGAGTGAGGGGCACAGAGAGTGAGGGACACAGAGAGCGAGGGACACACAGAGAGAGCGAGAGACACAGAGAGTGAGGGACACAGAGAGAGTGAGGGACACAGAGAGCGAGGGTCACAGAGAGCAAGGGACACAGAGAGTGAGGGACACTTAGAGAGTGAAGGATACAGAGAGTGAGGGACACACTGAGA
This sequence comes from Scyliorhinus torazame, assembly GCF_047496885.1. Taxonomy (NCBI): domain Eukaryota; kingdom Metazoa; phylum Chordata; class Chondrichthyes; order Carcharhiniformes; family Scyliorhinidae; genus Scyliorhinus; species Scyliorhinus torazame. Next base: position 538,780 of record NW_027307833.1, read on the forward strand.
GAGTGTGGGACACAGAGAGCGAGTGACACAGAGAGCGCGAGGGGCACAGAGAGCGCGAGGGACACAGAGAGAGTGGGACACAGAGAGCGAGGGACACACAGAGAGAGCGAGGGACACAGACAGAGCAAGGGACACAGAGAGAGTGAGGGACACAGAGAGTGAGGAACACAGAGAGCGAGGGACACACAGAGAGAGCGAGGGACACAGAGAGCGAGGGACACACAGAGAGAGTGAGGGAAACAGAGAGAGCGAGGGACACAGAGAGCGAGGGACACACAGAGAGAGTGAGGGACACAGAGAATGTGGAACACAGAGAGAGCGAGGGACACAGAGAGAGCGAGGGACACAGAGAGAGCGAGGGGCAGAGAGAGAGTGAGGGACACAGAGAGAGTGAGGGACACAGAGAGAGTGGGGGACACAGAGCGAGGGACACAGACAGAGCGAGGGACACAGACAGAGCGAGGGACACAGAGAGAGCGAGGGACACACAGAAAGGGAGGGACACAGAGAGAGTGAGGGACACAGAGAGCCCGAGTGACACAGAGAGAGCGAGGACACAGAGAGCGAGGGACACAGAGAGAGTGAGGGACACAGAGAGAGTGAGGGACACAGAGAGAGTGGGGGACACAGAGCGAGGGACACAGACAGAGCGAGGGACACAGAGAGAGTGAGGGACACAGAGAGAGTGGGGGACACAGAGCGAGGGACACAGACAGAGCGAGGGACACAGACAGAGCGAGGGACACAGAGAGAGCGAGGGACACACAGAAAGGGAGGGACACAGAGAGAGTGAGGGACACAGAGAGCCCGAGTGACACAGAGAGAGCGAGGACACAGAGAGCGAGGGACACAGAGAGCGAGGGACACACAGAGATAGCGAGGGACACAGAGAGTGAGGGACACACAGAGAGAGTGTCGGACACAGAGAGAGTGAATGACACAGAGAGAGAGTGTGGGACACAGAGAATGAGGGACACACAGACAGAGCCATGGACACAGAGAGAGCGAGGGACACAGAGAGCGAAGGACACACAGAGAGAGCGAGGGACATAGAGAGCGAGGGACACACAGAGAGAGTGTAGGACACAGAGAGAGTGAGAGACACAGAGAGAGTGAGGGACACAGAGAGCGAGGGACACAGAGAGCGAGGGACACAGAGAGTGAGGGACACAGAGAGAGTGAGGGACCCAGAGGGAGCGAGGGACACAGAGAGCGCGAGGGGCACAGAGAGCGCGAGGGACACAGAGAGCGAGGGACACAGAGAGAGAGCGAGGGACACAGAGAGCGAGGGACACACAGAGAGAGCGAGGGACACAGACAGAGCAAGGGACACAGAGAGAGTGAGGGACACAGAGAGTGAGGAACACAGAGAGCGAGGGAAACAGAGAGAGCGAGGGACACAGAGAGCGAGGGACACACAGAGAGAGTGAGGGACACAGAGAATGTGGAACACAGAGAGAGCGAGGGACACAGAGAGAGCGAGGGACACAGAGAGAGTGAGGGACACAGAGAGAGTGGGGGACACAGAGCGAGGGACACAGACAGAGCGAGGGACACAGACAGAGCGAGGGACACAGAGAGAGCGAGGGACACACAGAAAGGGAGGGACACAGAGAGAGTGAGGGACACAGAGAGCGCGAGTGACACAGAGAGAGCGAGGACACAGAGAGCGAGGGACACAGAGAGCGAGGGACACACAGAGAGAGTGAGGGACACAGAGAATGTGGAACACAGAGAGAGCGAGGGACACAGAGAGCGAGAGACACAGAGAGTGAGGGACACAGAGAGTGAGGGACACAGAGAGTGAGGGACACACAGAGCGAGGGACACAGAGAGTGTGGGATACAGAGAGCGAGGGACACAGAGAGCGAGTAGCACAGAGCATGAGGGACGCAAAGAGTGAGGGACACAGAGAGCGAGGGACACAAAGGGCAAGGGACACAGAGAGTGTGGGACACAGAGAGTGTGGGACACAGAGAGCGAGGGACACAGAGAGCAGAGAGAGAGCGAGGGACACAGAGAGCCAGGGACACAGAGGGAGCGAGGGACACACAGAAAGGGAGGGACACAGACATAGCGAGGGTCACAGACCGAGCTACACAGAGAGCGCGAGGGACACAGAGAGAGCGAGGGACACAAAGAGCGAGGGACACAGAGCACGAGGGACACAGAGAGCGAGGGACACAGAGAATGTGGGACACAGAGAGCGAGGGACACAGAGAGTGAGGGAAACAGAGAGTGAGGGAAACACAGAGCGAGGGACACAGAGAGTGTGGGACACAGAGAGCGAGGGACACAGAGAGCGAGTAGCACAGAGCATGAGGGACACAAAGAGTGAGGGACACAGAGAGCGAGGGACACAAAGGGCAAGGGACACAGAGAGTGTGGGACACAGAGAGTGTGGGACACAGAGAGCGAGGGACACAGAGAGTGAGGGGCACAGAGAGCGAGGGACACAGAGAGAGCGAGGGACACACAGAGAGCGAGGGACACAGAGAGAGCGAGGGACACACAGAGAGCGAGGGACACAGAGAGAGCGAGGGGCAGAGAGAGAGCGAGGGACACAGAGAGCCAGGGACACAGAGAGAGCGAGGGACACACAGCGAGCGAGGGACACAGAGAGAGCGAGGGGCAGAGAGAGAGCGAGGGACACAGAGAGGGAGGTACACAGAGAGAGCGAGGGACACAGAGAGCGAGGGACACAGAGAGCGAAGGACACAGAGAGCACGAGTGACACAGAGAGCGCGAGGGACACAGAGAGCGCGAGCGACACAGACACCGGGAGGGACACAGAGACCGCGAGGGACAGAGAGAGAGTGGGGGACACAGAGAGAGCGAGGGTCACAGAGAGCAAGGGACACAGAGAGCGAGGGACACTTAGAGAGTGAAGGATACAGAGAGTGAGGGACACACTGAGAGAGTGTGGGACACAGAGAGCGAGTGACACAGAGAGCGCGAGGGGCACAGAGAGCGCGAGGGACACAGAGAGCGAGGGACACAGAGAGTGTGGAACACAGAGAGAGTGAGGGACACAGAGAGCGAGTGACACAGAGAGCGCGAGGGGCACAGAGAGCGCGAGGGGCACAGAGAGCGCGAGGGGCACAGAGAGCGAGGGACACAGAGAGCGAGGGACACAGAGAGTGTGGAACACAGTGAGTGAGGGACACAGAGAGAGCGAGGGACACAGAGATAGCGAGGGACACAGAGAGTGAGGGACGCACAGAGAGAACGAGGGACACAGAGAGCGAGGGACACAGAGAGCGAGGGAAACACAGAGAGAGTGAGGGACACAGAGAGTGAGGTACACAGAGAGCGAGGGAAACAGAGAGAGCGAGGGACACAGAGAGCGAGGGACACAGAGAGCGAGGGAAACAGAGAGAGCGAGGGACACAGAGAGCGAGGGACACACAGAGAGCGAGGGACACAGAGAGTGCGAGGGACACAGAGAGTGAGGAACACAGAGAGCGAGGGAAACAGAGAGAGCGAGGGACACAGAGAGAGAGTGAGGGACACAGAGAGTGAGGTACACAGAGAGCGAGGGAAACAGAGAGAGCGAGGGACACAGAGAGCGAGGGACACACAGAGAGACTGAGGGACACAGAGAGTGTGGAACACAGAGAGTGAGGGACACAGAGAGAGCGAGGGACACAGAGAGAGCGAGGGACACAGAGAGAGTGAGGGACACAGAGAGTGAGGGACACAGAGAGCGAGGGAAACACAGAGAGAGTGAGGGACACAGAGAGTGAGGTACACAGAGAGCGAGGGAAACAGAGAGAGCGAGGGACACAGAGAGCGAGGGACACACAGAGAGACTGAGGGACACAGAGAGTGTGGAACACAGAGAGTGAGGGACACAGAGAGAGCGAGGGACACAGAGAGAGCGAGGGACACAGAGAGAGTGAGGGACACAGAGAGAGTGAGGGACACAGATCGAGGGGCACAGACAGAGCGAGGGACACAGAGAGAGCGAGGGACACACAGAAAGGGAGGGACACAGAGAGATTGAGGGACACAGAGAGCGAGGGACACACAGAGAGAGTGTGGGACACAGAGAGAGTGAGAGACACAGAGAGACTGAGGGACACAAGGAGAGCGAGGAACACAGAGAGAGCGAATGACACAGAGAGCGAGGGACACAGAGAGCGAGGGACACAGAGAGCGAGGGAAACACAGAGAGCAAGGGACACAGAGAGTGAGGGACACAGAGAGAGTGAGGGACCCAGAGGGAGCGAGGGACCCAGAGAGAGTGAGGGACGTAGAGAGCGCGAGGGACACAGAGAGTGAGGGACACAGAGAGAGTGAGGGGCACAGAGAGTGAGGGACACAGAGAGCGAGGGACACACAGAGAGAGCGAGAGACACAGAGAGTGAGGGACACAAAGAGAGTGAGGGACACAGAGAGCGAGGGTCACAGAGAGCAAGGGACACAGAGAGCGAGGGACACTTAGAGAGTGAAGGATACAGAGAGTGAGGGACACACTGAGAGAGTGTGGGACACAGAGAGCGAGTGACACAGAGAGCGCGAGAGGCACAGAGAGCGCGAGGGACACAGAGAGCGAGGGACACAGAGAGAGAGCGAGGGACACAGAGAGAGAGCGAGGGACACAGAGAGTGAGGGACACACAGAGAGAGCGAGGGACACAGACAGAGCAAGGGACACAGAGAGAGTGAGGGACACAGAGAGTGAGGAACACAGAGAGCGAGGGAAACAGAGAGAGCGAGGGACACAGAGAGAGCGAGGGACACAGAGAGAGTGAGGGATTCAGAGAGAGTGAGGGACACAGAGAGAGCGAGGGACACAGAGAGAGTGAGGGATTCAGAGAGAGTGAGGGACACAGAGAGTGTGGAACACAGAGAGCGAGGGACACAGAGAGCGAGGGACACACAGAGAGAGTGAGGGACACAGAGAGTGTGGAACACAGAGAGCGAGGGACACAGAGAGAGCGAGGGACACAGAGAGAGCGAGGGACACAGAGAGAGTGAGGGATTCAGAGAGAGTGGGGGACAAAGAGCGAGGGACACAGACAGAGCGAGGGTCACAGAGAGCAAGGGACACAGAGAGTGAGGGACACAGAGAGTGAGGGACACAGAGAGAGTGAGGGACCCAGAGGGAGCGAGGGACCCAGAGAGAGCGAGGGACGCAGAGAGCGCGAGGGACACAGAGAGTGAGGGACACAGAGAGAGTGAGGGGCACAGAGAGTGAGGGACACAGAGAGCGAGGGACACACAGAGAGAGCGAGAGACACAGAGAGTGAGGGACACAGAGAGAGTGAGGGACACAGAGAGCGAGGGTCACAGAGAGCAAGGGACACAGAGAGTGAGGGACACTTAGAGAGTGAAGGATACAGAGAGTGAGGGACACACTGAGAGAGTGTGGGACACAGAGAGCGAGTGACACAGAGAGCGCGAGGGGCACAGAGAGCGCGAGGGACACAGAGAGAGTGGGACACAGAGAGCGAGGGACACACAGAGAGAGCGAGGGACACAGACAGAGCAAGGGACACAGAGAGAGTGAGGGACACAGAGAGAGCGAGGGACACAGAGAGCGAGGGACACACAGAGAGAGTGAGGGACACAGAGAGCGAGGGACACACAGAGAGAGTGAGGGAAACAGAGAGAGCGAGGGACACAGAGAGCGAGGGACACACAGAGAGAGTGAGGGACACAGAGAATGTGGAACACAGAGAGAGCGAGGGACACAGAGAGAGTGAGGGACACAGAGAGAGTGAGGGACACAGAGAGCGAGGGACAGTGAGAGAGTGAGGGACACAAAGAGTGAGGGACAGAGAGAGTGAGGGACACAGAGAGAGTGAGGGACACAGAGAGAGTGAGGGACACAGTGAGTGAGGGACAGAGAGAGAGTGAGGGACACAGAGAGGGACACAGAGAGCGAGGGACACAGAGAGCGAGGGACACAGAGACCGCGTGGGACACAGAGAGCGCGTGGGACAGAGCGAGAGTGAGGGACACAGAGGGAGTGTGGGGCAGATAGAGTGATGGACACAGAGTGTGAGGGACACAGAGAGTGAGGGACACAGAGAGCGCGAGGGATACAGAGAGCGCGAGGGTCAGAGCGAGAGTGAGGGACACAGAGGGAGTGTGGGGCAGATAGAGTGATGGACACAGAGTGTGAGGGACACAGAGAGAGTGGGGGACACAGAGCGAGGGACACAGACAGAGCGAGGGACACAGACAGAGCGAGGGACACAGAGTGAGCGAGGGACACACAGAAAGGGAGGGACACAGAGAGAGTGAGGGACACAGAGAGCCCGAGTGACACAGAGAGAGCGAGGACACAGAGAGCGAGGGACACAGAGAGAGTGAGGGACACAGAGAGAGTGAGGGACACAGACAGAGCGAGGGACACACAGAAAGGGAGGGACACAGAGAGAGTGAGGGACACAGAGAGCCCGAGTGACACAGAGAGAGCGAGGACACAGAGAGCGAGGGACACAGAGAGAGTGAGGGACACAGAGAGAGTGAGGGACACACAGAAAGGGAGGGACACAGAGAGAGTGAGGGACACAGAGAGCCCGAGTGACACAGAGAGAGCGAGGACACAGAGAGAGTGAGGGATTCAGAGAGAGTGGGGGACAAAGAGCGAGGGACACAGACAGAGCGAGGGTCACAGAGAGCAAGGGACACAGAGAGTGAGGGACACAGAGAGAGTGAGGGACACAGAGAGAGTGGGGGACACAGAGCGAGGGACACAGACAGAGCGAGGGACACAGACAGAGCGAGGGACACAGAGAGAGCGAGGGACACACAGAAAGGGAGCGAGGGACACAGAGAGAGTGAGGGACACAGAGAGAGTGGGGGACACAGAGCGAGGGACACAGACAGAGCGAGTGACACAGACAGAGCGAGGGACACAGAGAGAGCGAGGGACACACAGAAAGGGAGGGACACAGAGAGAGTGAGGGACACAGAGAGCCCGAGTGACACAGAGAGAGCGAGGACACAGAGAGCGAGGGACACAGAGAGCGAGGGACACACAGAGATAGCGAGGGACACAGAGAGTGAGGGACACACAGAGAGAGTGTGGGACACAGAGAGAGTGAATGACACAGAGAGAGAGTGTGGGACACAGAGAATGAGGGACACACAGACAGAGCCATGGACACAGAGAGAGCGAGGGACACAGAGAGCGAAGGACACACAGAGAGAGCGAGGGACATAGAGAGCGAGGGACACACAGAGAGAGTGTGGGACACAGAGAGAGTGAGAGACACAGAGAGAGTGAGGGACACAGAGAGCGAGGGACACAGAGAGCGAGGGACACAGAGAGTGAGGGACACAGAGAGAGTGAGGGACCCAGAGGGAGCGAGGGACACAGAGAGAGCGAGGGACGCAGAGAGTGCGAGGGACACAGAGAGTGAGGGACACAGAGAGAGTGAGGGGCACAGAGAGTGAGGGACACAGAGAGAGTGAGGGGCACAGAGAGCGAGGGACACACAGAGAGAGCGAGAGACACAGAGAGTGAGGGACACAGAGAGAGTGAGGGACACAGAGAGTGAGGGCCACTGAGAGAGTGAGGGACAGAGAGTGAGTGAGGGACACACAGAGAGAGTGAGGGACACAGAGAGCGAGGGACACAGAGAGTGTGGGACACATAGATCGAGGGACACCGAGAGTGTGGGACACATAGATCGAGGGACACAGAGAGGGAGGGACACAGAGAGTGAGGGACACACTGATCGAGGGACACAGAGAGTGAGGGACACAGAGAGTGAGGGACACACAGAGCGAGGGACACAGAGAGTGTGGGACACAGAGAGCGAGGGACACAGAGAGCGAGTAGCACAGAGCATGAGGGACACAAAGAGTGAGGGACACAGAGAGCGAGGGACACACGGTGAGAGCCAGGGACACAGAGAGCGCGAGGGACACAGAGAGCCAGGGACACAGAGAGAGCGAGGGACACACAGCGAGCGAGGGACACAGAGAGAGCGAGGGGCAGAGAGAGAGCGAGGGACACAGAGAGCGAGAGACACAGAGAGAGCGAGGGACACAGAGTGCGAAGGATACAGAGAGCACGAGTGACACAGACACCGGGAGGGACACAGAGAGAGTGGGGGACACAGAGAGAGCGAGGGTCACAGAGAGAGCAAGGGACACAGAAAGGGAGGGACACAGGGAGAGCGAGGGACACAGAGTGAGCGAGGGACACAGAGAGAGTGAGGGACACAGATAGCGAGGGACACAGAGAGTGAGGGACACAGAGAGAGCGGGGGACACAGAGAGCGCGAGGGACTCAGAGAGAGCCAGGGACACAGAGAGCGCGAGGAACACAGAGAGCCAGTGACACACAGCGAGCGAGGGACACAGAGAGAGCGAGGGGCAGAGAGAGAGCGAGGGACACAGAGAGTGTGGGACACAGAGAGCGAGGGAAACAGAGAGCGAGAGACACAGAGAGAGCGAGGGACACAGAGTGCGAAGGACACTGAGAGCACGAGTGACACAGAGAGAGCGAGGGACACAGGGAGAGCGAGGGACACAGAGAGAGCGAGGGGCAGAGAGAGAGCGAGGGATACAGAGAGCGAGAGACACAGAGAGAGCGAGGGACACAGAGTGCGAAGGACACTGAGAGCACGAGTGACACAGAGAGCGCGAGGGACACAGAGAGAGTGAGGGACACAGAGAGCGAGGGACACAGAGAGAGCAAGGGACACAGAGAGCGAGGGACTCAGAGAGAATGAGGGACACAGAGAGAGTTAGAGACACAGAGAGCGAGGGACACAGTGAGCGAGGGACACAGAGAGAGCAAGGGACACAGAGAGCGAGGGACTCAGAGAGAGTGAGGGACACAGAGAGAGTGAGGGACACAGAGAGCGAGGGACACAGTGAGCGAGGGACACAGAGAGAACAAGGGACACAGAAAGGGAGGGACACAGGGAGAGCGAGGGACACAGAGTGAGCGAGGGACACAGAGAGAGTGAGGGACACAGAGAGCGAGGGACAAGAGTGAGCGAGGGACACAGAGAGAGTGAGGGACACAGAGAGCGAGGGACACAGAGAGCGAGGGACACAGAGAGAGCCAGGGACACAGAGAGCGCGAGGGACTCAGAGAGAGCCAGGGATACAGAGAGCACGAGGGACACAGAGAGCCAGGGACACAGAGAGAGCGAGGGATACACAGCGAGCGAGGGACACAGAGAGAGCGAGGGGCAGAGAGAGAGCGAGGGATACAGAGAGCGAGAGACACAGAGAGAGCGAGGGACACAGAGTGCGAAGGACACTGAGAGCACGAGTGACACAGAGAGCGCGAGGGACACAGAGAGCGCGAGCGAGACAGACACCGGGAGGGACACAGAGACCTCGAGGGACAGAGAGAGAGTGGGGGACACAGAGAGAGCGAGGGTCACAGAGAGCAAGGGACACAGAGAGCGAGGGACACTTAGAGAGTGAAGGATACAGAGAGTGAGGGACACACTGAGAGAGTGTGGGACACAGAGAGCGAGTGACACAGAGAGCGCGAGGGACACAGAGCGCGAGGGACACAGAGAGCGAGGGACACAGAGAGTGTGGGACACAGAGAGAGTGAGGGACACAGAGAGAGCGAGGGACACAGAGAGAGCGAGGGACACAGAGAGCGAGGGACACACAGAGAGAGCGAGGGACACAGACAGAGCCAGGGACACAGAGAGAGCGAGGGACATAGAGAGCGAGGGACACAGAGAGCGAGGGACACAGAGAGAGCGAGGTACACACAGAGAGAACGAGGGACACTGAGAGCGAGGGACACAGAGAGCGAGGGTCACACAGAGAGAGTGAGGGACACAGAGAGTGAGGAACACAGAGAGCGAGGGAAACAGAGAGAGCGAGGGACACAGAGAGCGAGGGACACAGAGAGCGAGGGACACCGAGAGTGTGGGACACATAGATCGAGGGACACAGAGAGTGAGGGACACAGAGAGTGAGGGACACACAGAGCGAGGGACACAGAGAGTGTGGGACACATAGATCGAGGGACACAGAGAGCGAGGGACACATGGAGAGAGCGAGGGACACAGAGAGTGAGGGACACAGAGAGAGTGAGGGACACAGAGAGCGAGGGACACAGAGAGCGAGGGACACAGAGAGAGTCACCGACACAGAGAGTGAGGGCCAGAGAGAGAGTGAGGGACAGAGAGAGAGTGAGGGACACAGAGAGAGTGAGGGTCACAGAGAGTGAGGGGCATAGAGAGAGTGAGGGACACAGAGAGTGAGGAACACAGAGAGGGAGGGACACAGAGAGAGCGAGGGACACAGAGAGCGAGGGACACAGAGAGAGCAAGGGACACAGAGAGAGTGAGCGACTCAGGGAGAGCGAGGGACACAGAGAGAGTGAGGGACAGAGAGAGAGCGAGGGACACAGAGAGCGCGAGGGACACAGCGAGAGCGAGGGACACACAGAAAGGGAGGGACACAGACAGAGCCACACACAGACACAAACTCAAGACAGGCTGCGTCAATACATCTTTCAAATGGAGCGAGATCCATTCTCCACCTTTAACTTGGAGAGGTGTATCTGGCCTGTGTGTGACCCAAGTCACACACTGACTCTGAACATCCTCACAGCAGCTTGGGGACAGACTTTTCTAAAGCACTTTTCAGAACCTTTGGGTATCACAGACTGCTTCACAGGCAATGGAGCCCTTTTGAAATCTAGTCAGGAGTATTTTAGGAAATGGACCAGCTAATTTCAGAGAGAGACACAGAAACAGGATGAGATTGTGTTGTACATGTTTCAGAGCTGTCACTGAGACACACACGAGATGTACAATATCAATTATTATTCTGAAGCATGTGATTAAATCAGCCCTGAGACTGAATTCCAGTGTTTCAGAGTAAAGCTCCATCTACACTGTCCATCAAACACTCACAACGCAAATACTATCTGTGCTTAAATACAGAGTCAAAATCCCTCTGTCCTATCCAAAGAATTTTTCATTGCAGATAGTTATTTTTATTTTATGGAAAAGCAGAACTCAAATTGCACCGAATCCCAGGGTGGACTCTTGTTTATTTCAGCCCTTCACATTCAAACGTGAAGTTTAAGCTCCGATTACAGGTGTCTGCTTGTCTCTGTTTGTATATTCTCTGTTACTGTTGTTTTGTCACTTGTCTGAAGTATTTGAATAATAGGCCTTGGTTAATCAATCCTTCCTCACAGCACATGGAAGTTGTGAATCTTCAAGGCTGTCAGTCTGATATAGATAACAAAAAAATACATCCTTTGATCAATCCATTCCCCAACCCTAAATAGATCTCACACATTTCCATAATGCAGGAATATCTCCATCAAAACTTCCAATCCGTTCCCAATACTCTTGTTAACATTTGCCTGTATAACCTAAATTCCACTGACAGATTCCGAAAGCTGCACAGAAAAATGACTGGGTATTTTAAACTTTGAAACAAAACTATTTGAACTTGTGCTTCAATCCTATCGTACAGAAATGTTGTCCGGTGGGCTGACAGTTTCTCAGTAAGACTGAAACATTGAGGTACGCCTCGCACTGCACTTGACAACATTTGTGGCACTTCAGGCAAGAGAGAGAGAGTGAGGGACGCAGCGAGAGAGTGAGGGACACAGCGAGAGAGAGTGAGGGACACAGCGAGAGAAAGTGAGGGACACAGCGAGAGAGAGTGAGGGACACAGCGAGAGAGAGTGAGGGACACAGCGAGAGAGAGTGAGGGACACAGCGAGAGAGAGAGTGAGGGATACAGCGAGAGAGTGATGGACACAACGAGAGAGAGTGAGGGACACAGCGAGAGAATGAGGGACACAGCGAGAGAGAGTGAGGGACACAGCGAGAGAGAGTGAGGGACAGAGAGAGAGTGTGAGGGGCGCAGCGAGAGAGGGACACAGAGAGCGAGGGACACAGAGAGCGAGGGACACACAGAGAGAGCGAGGGACACAGACAGAGCAAGGGACACAGAGAGAGCGAGGGACATAGAGAGCGAGGGACATAGGGAGCAAGGGACGCACAGAGAGAACGAGGGACACAGAGAGAGTGAGGGACACAGAGAGAGTGAGTGACACAGAGCGAGGGACACAGGCAGAGCGAGGAACACAGACAGAGCGAGGGACACAGAGAGAGCGAGGGACACACAAAGGGAGGGACACAGAGAGAGTGAGGGACACAGAGAGCGCGAGTGACACAGAAAGAGCGAGGACACAGAGAGCGAGGGACACAGAGAGCGAGGGACACACAGAGATAGCGAGGGACACAGAGGGTGAGGGACACACAGAGAGAGTGTGGGAAACAGAGAGAGTGAGTGACACAGTGAGAGAGTGTGGGACACAGAGAGTGAGGGACACAGAGAGAGAGTGTGGGACACAGAGAGTGAGGGACACAGAGAGAGAGTGTGGGACACAGAGAGTGAGGGACACACAGACAGAGCCAGGGACACAGAGAGAGCGAGGGACACAGAGAGCGAGGGACACAGAGAGAGAGTGTGGGACACAGAGAGTGAGGGACACAGAGAGAGAGTGTGGGACACAGAGAGTGAGGGACACACAGACAGAGCCAGGGACACAGAGAGAGCGAGGGACACAGAGAGAGTGAGTGACACAGAGAGAGAGTGTGGGACACAGAGAGTGAGGGACACACAGACAGAGCCATGGACACAGAGAGAGTGAGGAACACAGAGAGCGAAGGACACACAGAGAGAGCGAGGGACACAGAGAGCGAGGGACACACAGAGAGAGCGAGGGACACAGAGAGCGAGGGACACACAGAGAGAGTGTGGGACACAGAGAGTGAGGGACACACAGACAGAGCCATGGACACAGAGAGAGCGAGGGACACAGAGAGCGAAGGACACACAGAGAGAGCGAGGGACACAGAGAGCGAGGGAGACAGAGAGAGAGCGAGGGACACACAGAGAGAGCGAGGGACACAGTGAGCGAGGGACACACAGAGAGAGTGTGGGACACAGAGAGAGTGAGAGACACAGAGAGAGTGAGGGACACACAGAGAGCGAGGAACACAGAGAGAGCGAATGACACAGAGAGCGAGGGACACAGAGAGAGTGAGGGACCAGAGGGAGCGAGGGACCCAGAGAGAGCGAGGGACGCAGAGAGCGCGAAGGACACAGAGAGTGAGGGACACACAGAGAGTGAGGGGCACAGAGAGTGAGGGACACAGAGAGCGAGGGACACAGAGAGCGAGGGACACACAGAGAGAGCGAGAGACACAGAGAATGCGGGACACAGAGAGAGTGAGGGACACAGAGAGCGAGGGACACAGAGAGCGAGGGACACAGAGAAAGTCAGGGACACAGAGAGTGAGGGCCACAGAGAGAGTGAGGGACAGAGAGTGAGTGAGGGACACAGAGAGAGTGAGGGTCACAGAGAGTGAGGGGCACAGAGAGAGTGAGGGACACAGAGAGTGAGGAACACAGAGAGTGAGGGACACAGAGAGAGTGAGGTACACCGAGAGTGAGCGACACAGCGAGAGCGAGGGACACAGAGAGAGGGAGGGACACACAGAGCGAGGGACACAGAGAGAGCAAGAGGAACAGAGAGAGTGAGCTACTCAGGGAGAGCGAGGGACACAGAGAGAGTGAGGGACACAGAGAGAGCGAGGGACACAGAGAGCGCGAGGGACACAGCGAGAGCGAGGGACACACAGAAAGGGAGGGACACAGACAGAGCGAGGGTCACAGACCGAGCTACACAGAGAGCGCGAGGGACACAGAGAGAGCGAGGGACACAGAGAGTGTGGGACACAGAGAGCGAGAGACACAGAGAGTGAGGGACACAGAGAGTGAGGGACACAGAGAGTGAGGGACACAGAGAGTGTGGGACACAGAGAGCGAGGGACACAGAGAGTGAGGGACACAGAGAGTGAGGGACACAGAGAGTGAGGGACACAGAGAGTGAGGGACACACAGAGCGAGGGACACAGAGAGTGTGGGATACAGAGAGCGAGGGACACAGAGAGCGAGTAGCACAGAGCATGAGGGACACAAAGAGTGAGGGACACAGAGAGCGAGGGACACAAAGGGCAAGGGACACAGAGAGTGTGGGACACAGAGAGTGTGGGACACAGAGAGCGAGGGACACAGAGAGTGAGGGACACAGAGAGTGAGGGGCACAGAGAGAGCGAGGGACACAGAGAGCCAGGGACACAGAGGGAGCGAGGGACACACAGAAAGGGAGGGACACAGACAGAGCGAGGGTCACAGACCGAGCTACACAGAGAGCGCGAGGGACACAGAGAGAGCGAGGGACACAAAGAGCGAGGGACACAGAGCACGAGGGACACAGAGAGCGAGGGACACAGAGAGTGTGGGACACAGAGAGCGAGGGACACAGAGAGTGAGGGAAACAGAGAGTGAGGGACACACAGAGCGAGGGACACAGAGAGCGCGTAGCACAGAGCATGAGGGACACAAAGAGTGAGGGGCACAGAGAGCGAGGGACACAAAGGGCAAGGGACACAGAGAGTGTGGGACACAGAGAGTGTGGGACACAGAGAGCGAGGGACACAGAGAGCGAGGGACACAGAGAGTGAGGGGCACAGAGAGCGAGGGACACAGAGAGAGCGAGGGACACACAGAGAGCGAGGGACACAGCGAGAGCGAGGGACACACAGAGAGCGAGGGACACAGAGAGAGCGAGGGGCAGAGAGAGAGCGAGGGACACAGAGAGCCAGGGACACAGAGAGAGCGAGGGACACACAGCGAGCGAGGGACACAGAGAGAGCGAGGGGCAGAGAGAGAGCGAGGGACACAGAGAGGGAGGGACACAGAGAGAGCGAGGGACACAGAGAGTGAGGGACACAGAGAGCGAAGGACACAGAGAGCACGAGTGACACAGAGAGCGCGAGGGACACAGAGAGCGCGAGCGACACAGACACCGGGAGGGACACAGAGACCGCGAGGGACAGAGAGAGAGTGGGGGACACAGAGAGAGCGAGGGTCACAGAGAGCAAGGGACACAGAGAGCGAGGGACACTTAGAGAGTGAAGGATACAGAGAGTGAGGGACACACTGAGAGAGTGTGGGACACAGAGAGCGAGTGACACAGAGAGCGCGAGGGGCACAGAGAGCGCGAGGGACACAGAGAGCGAGGGACACAGAGAGTGTGGAACACAGTGAGTGAGGGACACAGAGAGAGCGAGGGACACAGAGAGATAGCGAGGGACACAGATAGCGAGGGACACAGAGAGCGAGGGACACAGTGAGCGAGGGACACACAGAGAGAGCGAGGGACACAGAGAGCGAGGGACACAGAGAGCGAGGGACACACAGAGAGAACGAGGGGCACAGAGAGTGAGGTACACAGAGAGCGAGGGAAACAGAGAGAGCGAGGGACACAGAGAGCGAGGGACACACAGAGAGAGCAAGGGACACAGAGAGAGCGAGGGACATAGAGAGCGAGGGACGCACAGAGAGAACGAGGGACACAGAGAGCGAGGGACACAGAGAGCGAGGGAAACACAGAGAGAGTGAGGGACACAGAGAGTGAGGTACACAGAGAGCGAGGGAAACAGAGAGAGCGAGGGACACAGAGAGCGAGGGACACACAGAGAGACTGAGGGACACAGAGAGTGTGGAACACAGAGAGCGAGGGACACAGAGAGAGCGAGGGACACAGAGAGAGCCAGGGACACAGAGAGAGTGAGGGACACAGAGAGAGTGAGGGACACAGAGAGAGTGAGGGACACAGAGCGAGGGACACAGACAGAGCGAGGGACACAGACAGAGCGAGGGACACAGAGAGAGCGAGCGACACACAGAAAGGGAGGGACACAGAGAGAGTGAGGGACACAGAGAGCGCGAGTGACACAGAGAGAGCGAGGACACAGAGAGCGAGGGACACAGAGAGCGAGGGACACACAGAGATAGCGAGGGACACAGAGAGTGAGGGACACACAGAGAGAGTGTGGGACACAGAGAGAGTGAGTGACACAGAGAGAGAGTGTTGGACACAGAGAGTGAGGGACTGACAGACAGAGCCATGGACACAGAGAGAGCGAGGGACACAGAGAGCGAGGGACACACAGAGAGAGCGAGGGACACACAGAGAGAGTGTGGGACACAGAGAGAGTGAGAGACACAGAGAGACTGAGGGACACAAGGAGAGCGAGGAACACAGAGAGAGCGAATGACACAGAGAGCGAGGGACACAGAGAGCAAGGGACACAGAGAGTGAGGGACACAGAGAGAGTGAGGGACCCAGAGGGAGTGAGGGACCCAGAGAGAGCGAGGGTCGCAGAGAGCGCGAGGGACACAGAGAGTGAGGGACACAGAGAGAGTGAGGGGCACAGAGAGTGAGGGACACAGAGAGTGAGGGACACACTGAGAGAGTGTGGGACACAGAGAGCGAGTGACACAGAGAGCGCGAGGGGCACAGAGAGCGCGAGGGACACAGAGAGCGAGGGACACAGAGAGTGTGGAACACAGAGAGAGAGCGAGGGACACAGAGAGAGAGCGAGGGACACACAGAGCGAGGGACACACAGAGAGAGCGAGGGACACAGAGAGAGAGCGAGGGACACAGAGAGAGAGCGAGGGACACAGAGAGAGAGCGAGGGACACAGAGAGAGCGAGGGACACAGAGAGCGAGGGACACACAGAGAGAGCGAGGGACACAGACAGAGCAAGGGACACAGAGAGAGTGAGGGACACAGAGAGTGAGGAACCCAGAGAGCGAGGGACACAGAGAGAGCGAGGGACACAGAGAGAGCGAGGGACACAGAGAGAGTGGGGGACACAGAGCGAGGGACACAGACAGAGCGAGGGTCACAGAGAGCAAGGGACACAGAGAGTGAGGGACACAGAGAGTGAGGGACACAGAGAGAGTGAGGGACCCAGAGGGAGCGAGGGACCCAGAGAGAGCGAGGGACGCAGAGAGTGCGAGGGACACAGAGAGTGAGGGACACAGAGAGAGTGAGGGGCACAGAGAGTGAGGGACACAGAGAGCGAGGGACACACAGAGATAGCGAGAGACACAGAGAGTGAGGGACAGAGAGAGAGTGAGGGACACAGAGAGCGAGGGTCACAGAGAGCAAGGGACACAGAGAGTGAGGGACACTTAGAGAGTGAAGGATACAGAGAGTGAGGGACACACTGAGAGAGTGTGGGACACAGAGAGCGAGTGACACAGAGAGCGCGAGGGGCACAGAGAGCGCGAGGGACACAGAGAGTGAGTGTGGGACACAGAGAGTGTGGGACACAGAGAGTGTGGGACACAGAGAGCGAGTGACACAGAGAGCGCGAGGGGCACAGAGAGCGCGAGGGACACAGAGAGCGAGGGACACAGAGAGCGCGAGGGACACAGAGAGCGAGGGACACAGAGAGCGAGGGACACACAGAGAGAGTGAGGGACACAGAGAATGTGGAACACAGAGAGAGCGAGGGACACAGACAGAGCAAGGGACACAGAGAGAGTGAGGGACACAGAGAGTGAGGAACACAGAGAGCGAGGGACACAGAGAGAGCGAGGGACACAGAGAGAGTGAGGGACACAGAGAGAGTGGGGGACACAGAGCGAGGGACACAGAGCGAGGGACACAGACAGAGCGAGGGACACAGACAGAGCGAGGGACACAGAGAGAGCGAGGGACACACAGAAAGGGAGGGACACAAAGAGAGTGAGGGACACAGAGAGCGCGAGTGACACAGAGAGAGCGAGGACACAGAGAGCGAGGGACACAGAGAGCGAGGGACACACAGAGATAGCGAGGGACACAGAGAGTGAGGGACACACAGAGAGAGTGTGGGACACAGAGAGAGTGAGAGACACAGAGAGAGTGAGGGACACAGAGAGCGAGGGACACAGAGAGCGAGGGACACAGAGAGTGAGGGACACAGAGAGAGTGAGGGACCCAGAGGGAACGAGGGACACAGAGAGAGCGAGGGACGCAGAGAGTGCGAGGGACACAGAGAGTGAGGGACACAGAGAGAGTGAGGGGCACAGAGAGTGAGGGACACAGAGAGCGAGGGACACACAGAGAGAGCGAGAGACACAGAGAGTGAGGGACACAGAGAGAGTGAGGGACACAGAGAGCGAGGGACACAGAGAGCGAGGGACACAGAAAGAGTCAGGGACACAGAGAGTGAGGGCCACAGAGAGAGTGAGGGACAGAGAGTGAGTGAGGGACACACAGAGAGAGTGAGGGACACAGAGAGCGAGGGACACAGAGAGTGTGGGACACATAGATCGAGGGACACCGAGAGTGTGGGACACATAGATCGAGGGACACAGAGAGTGAGGGACACAGAGAGTGAGGGACACACAGATCGAGGGACACAGGGAGTGAGGGACACAGAGAGTGAGGGACACACAGAGCGAGGGACACAGAGAGTGTGGGACACAGAGAGCGAGGGACACAGAGAGCGAGTAGCACAGAGCATGAGGGACACAAAGAGTGAGGGACACAGAGAGCGAGGGACAAACGGAGAGAGCGAGGGACACAGAGAGTGTGGGACACAGAGAGAGTGAGGGACACAGAGAGCGAGGGACACAGAGAGCGAGGGACACAGAGAGAGTCACCGACACAGAGAGTGAGGGCCAGAGAGAGAGTGAGGGACAGAGAGAGAGTGAGGGACACAGAGAGAGTGAGGGTCACAGAGAGTGAGGGGCACAGAGAGAGTGAGGAACACAGAGAGTGAGGAACACAGAGAGGGAGGGACACAGAGAGAGCGAGGGACACAGAGAGCGAGGGACACAGAGAGAGCAAGGGACACAGAGAGAGTGAGCGACTCAGGGAGAGCGAGGGACACAGAGAGAGTGAGGGACAGAGAGAGAGCGAGGGACACAGAGAGCGAGCGACACAGAGAGAGCGAGGGACACAGAGAGTGAGGGGCACAGAGAGAGTGAGGGACACATAGAGTGAGGGACACAGAGAGAGCGAGGGACACAGAGAGCGCGAGGGACACAGCGAGAGCGAGGGACCCAGAGAGCGAGGGACACAGAGAGCGAGGGACACAGAGAGAGCGAGGGACCCAGAGAGCGAGGGACACAGCGAGAGCGAGGGACACAGCGAGAGCGAGGGACACACAGAAAGGGAGGGACACAGACAGAGCCACACACAGACACAAACTCAGACAGGCTGCGTCAATACATCTTTCAAATGGAGCGAGATCCATTCTCCACCTTTAACTTGGAGAGGTGTATCTGGCCTGTGTGTGACCCAAGTCACACACTGACTCTGAACATCCTCACAGCAGCTTGGGGACAGACTTTTCTAAAGCACTTTTCAGAACCTTTGGGTATCACAAACTGCTTCACAGGCAATGGAGCCCTTTTGAAATCTAGTCAGGAGTAATTTAGGAAATGGACCAGCTAATTTCAGAGAGAGACACAGAAACAGGATGAGATTGTGTTGTACATGTTTCAGAGCTGTCACTGAGACACACACGAGATGTACAATATCAATTATTATTCTGAAGCATGTGATTAAATCAGCCCTGAGACTGAATTCCAGTGTTTCAGAGTAAAGCTCCATCTACACTGTCCATCAAACACTCACAACGCAAATACTATCTGTGCTTAAACACAGAGTCAAAATCCCTCTGTCCTATCCAAAGAATTTTTCATTGCAGATAGTTATATTTATTTTATGGAAAAGCAGAACTCAAATTGCACCGAATCCCAGGGTGGACTCTTGTTTATTTCAGCCCTTCACATTCAAACGTGAAGTTTAAGCTCCGATTACAGGTGTCTGCTTGTCTCTGTTTGTATATTCTCTGTTACTGTTGTTTTGTCACTTGTCTGAAGTATTTGAATAATAGGCCTTGGTTAATCAATCCTTTCTCCCAGCACATGGAAGTTGTGAATCTTCAAGGCTGTCAGTCTGATATAGATAACAAAAAAATACATCCTTTGATCAATCCATTCCCCAACCCTAAATAGATCTCACACATTTCCATAATGCAGGAATATCTCCATCAAAACTTCCAATCCGTTCCCAATACTCTTGTTAACATTTGCCTGTATAACCTAAATTCCACTGACAGATACCGAAAGCTGCACAGAAAAATGACTGGGTATTTTAAACTTTGAAACAAAACTATTTGAACTTGTGCTTCAATCCTATTGTACAGAAATGTTGTCCGGTGGGCTGACAGTTTCTCAGTAAGACTGAAACATTGAGGTACGCCTCGCACTGCACTTGACAACATTTGTGGCACTTCAGGCAAGAGAGAGAGAGTGAGGGACACAGCAAGAGAGAGTGAGGGGCACAGCGAGAGAGTGAGGGACACAGAGAGAGACAGTGAGGGACACAGAGAGAGAGAGTGAGGGACACAGCGAGAGAGAATGAGGGGCACAGAGAGCGAGGGAAACAGAGAGCGAGGGACACACAGAGATAGCGAGGGACACAGAGAGCGAGGGACACAGAGAGCGAGGGACACACAGAGATAGCGAGGGACACAGAGAGTGAGGGACACACAGAGAGAGTGTGGGACACAGAGAGAGTGAGTGACACAGTGAGAGAGTGTGGGACACAGAGAGTGAGGGACACACAGAGAGAGTGTGGGACACAGAGAGAGTGAGTGACACAGAGAGAGAGTGTGGGACACAGAGAGTGAGGGACACACAGACAGAGCCAGGGACACAGAGAGAGCGAGGAACGCAGAGAGCAAGGGACACACAGAGAGAGCGAGGGACACAGAGAGCGAGGGACACACAGAGAGAGTGTGGGACACAGAGAGAGTGAGAGACACAGAGAGAGTGAGGGACACACAGAGAGCGAGGAACACAGAGAGAGCGAATGACACAGAGAGCGAGGGACACAGAGAGCGAGGGACACAGAGAGTGAGGGACACAGAGAGAGTGAGGGACCAGAGGGAGCGAGGGACCCAGAGAGAGCGAGGGACGCAGAGAGCGCGAAGGACACAGAGAGTGAGGGACACACAGAGAGTGAGGGGCACAGAGAGTGAGGGACACAGAGAGCGAGGGACACAGAGAGAGCGAGAGACACAGAGAGAGCGAGGGACACAGAGAGAGTGAGGGACACAGAGAGAGTGAGGGGCACAGAGAGTGAGGGACACAGAGAGTGAGGGGCACAGAGAGTGAGGGACACAGAGAGCGAGAGACACAGAGAGAGCGAGGGACACAGAGAGTGAGGGACACAGAGAGTGAGGGGCACAGAGAGTGAGGGACACAGAGAGCGAGGGACACAGAGAGCGAGGGACACAGAGAGCGAGGGGCACACAGAGAGAGCGAGAGACACAGAGAATGCGGGACACAGAGAGAGTGAGGGACACAGAGAGCGAGGGACACAGAGAGCGAGGGACACAGAGAGAGTCAGGGACACAGAGAGTGAGGGCCACAGAGAGAGTGAGGGACAGAGAGTGAGTGAGGGACACAGAGAGAGTGAGGGTCACAGAGAGTGAGGGGCACAGAGAGAGTGAGGGACACAGAGAGTGAGGAACACAGAGAGTGAGGGACACAGAGAGAGTGAGGTACACCGAGAGTGAGCGACACAGCGAGAGCGAGGGACACAGAGAGAGGGAGGGATACAGAGAGAGCGAGGGACACACAGAGCGAGGGACACAGAGAGAGCAAGAGGAACAGAGAGAGTGAGCTACTCAGGGAGAGCGAGGGACACAGAGAGAGTGAGGGACACAGAGAGAGCGAGGGACATAGAGAGCGCGAGGGACACAGCGAGAGCGAGGGACACACAGAAAGGGAGGGACACAGACAGAGCGAGGGTCACAGACCGAGCTACACAGAGAGCGCGAGGGACACAGAGAGAGCGAGGGACACAGAGAGTGTGGGACACAGAGAGCGAGAGACACAGAGAGTGAGGGACACAGAGAGTGAGGGACACAGAGAGTGAGGGGCACAGAGAGTGAGGGACACAGAGAGCGAGGGACACAGAGAGTGAGGGACACAGAGAGCGAGGGACACACAGAGAGAGCGAGAGACACAGAGAGTGAGGGACACAGAGAGAGCGAGGGACACAGAGAGAGCGAGGGACACAGAGAGTGTGGGACACAGAGAGCGAGAGACACAGAGAGAGCGAGGGACACAGAGAGTGAGGGACACAGAGAGTGAGGGGCACAGAGAGTGAGGGACACAGAGAGCGAGGGACACAGAGAGTGAGGGACACAGAGAGCGAGGGACACACAGAGAGAGCGAGAGACACAGAGAGTGAGGGACACAGAGAGAGTGAGGGACACAGAGAGCGAGGGACACAGAGAGCGAGGGACACAGAGAGAGTCAGGGACACAGAGAGTGAGGGCCACAGAGAGAGTGAGGGACAGAGAGTGAGTGAGGGACACAGAGAGAGTGAGGGTCACAGAGAGTGAGGGGCACAGAGAGAGTGAGGGACACAGAGAGTGAGGAACACAGAGAGTGAGGGACACAGAGAGAGTGAGGTACACCGAGAGTGAGCGACACAGCGAGAGCGAGGGACACAGAGAGAGGGAGGGATACAGAGAGAGCGAGGGACACAGAGAGCGAGGGACACAGAGAGAGCGAGGGACACACAGAGCGAGGGACACAGAGAGAGCAAGAGGAACAGAGAGAGTGAGCTACTCAGGGAGAGCGAGGGACACAGAGAGAGTGAGGGACACAGAGAGAGCGAGGGACATAGAGAGCGCGAGGGACACAGCGAGAGCGAGGGACACACAGAAAGGGAGGGACACAGACAGAGCGAGGGTCACAGACCGAGCTACACAGAGAGCGCGAGGGACACAGAGAGAGCGAGGGACACAGAGAGTGTGGGACACAGAGAGCGAGAGACACAGAGAGTGAGGGACACAGAGAGTGAGGGACACAGAGAGTGAGGGACACAGAGAGTGAGGGACACACAGAGCGAGGGACACAGAGAGTGTGGGATACAGAGAGCGAGGGACACAGAGTGCGAGTAGCACAGAGCATGAGGGACACAAAGAGTGAGGGACACAGAGAGCGAGGGACACAAAGGGCAAGGGACACAGGGAGTGTGGGACACAGAGAGTGTGGGACACAGAGAGCGAGGGACACAGAGAGCAGAGAGAGAGCGAGGGACACAGAGAGCCAGGGACACAGAGGGAGCGAGGGACACACAGAAAGGGAGGGACACAGACAGAGCGAGGGTCACAGACCGAGCCACACAGAGAGCGCGAGGGACACAGAGAGAGCGAGGGACACAAAGAGCGAGGGACACAGAGCACGAGGGACACAGAGAGCGAGGGACACAGAGAGTGAGGGAAACAGAGAGTGTGGGACACAGAGAGTGAGGGAAACAGAGAGTGAGGGAAACACAGAGCGAGGGACACAGAGAGTGTGGGACACAGAGAGCGAGGGACACAGAGAGCGAGTAGCACAGAGCATGAGGGACACAAAGAGTGAGGGACACAGAGAGTGTGGGACACAGAGAGTGTGGGACACAAAGAGCGAGGGACACAGAGAGCGAGGGACACAGAGAGTGAGGGGCACAGAGAGCGAGGGACACGCAGAGAGCGAGGGACACACAGAGAGCGAGGGACACAGAGAGAGCGAGGGACACACAGAGAGCGAGGGACACAGAGAGAGCGAGGGGCAGAGAGAGAGCGAGGGACACAGAGAGCCAGGGACACAGAGAGAGCGAGGGACACACAGCGAGCGAGGGACACAGAGAGAGCGAGGGGCAGAGAGAGCGAGGGACACAGAGAGCGAGGGACACAGAGAGCCAGGGACACAGAGAGAGCGAGGGACACACAGCGAGCGAGGGACACAGAGAGAGCGAGGGGCAGAGAGAGAGCGAGGGACACAGAGAGGGAGGGACACAGAGAGAGCGAGGGACACAGAGAGCGAGGGACACAGAGAGCGAAGGACACAGAGAGCACGAGTGACACAGAGAGCGCGAGGGACACAGAGAGCGCGAGCGACACAGACACCGGGAGGGACACAGAGACCGCGAGGGACAGAGAGAGAGTGGGGGACACAGAGAGAGCGAGGGTCACAGAGAGCGAGGGAAACAGAGAGAGCGAGGGACACTTAGAGAGTGAAGGATACAGAGAGTGAGGGACACACTGAGAGAGTGTGGGACACAGAGAGCGAGTGACACAGAGAGCGCGAGGGGCACAGAGAGCGCGAGGGACACAGAGAGCGAGGGACACAGAGAGCGAGTGACACAGAGAGAGCGAGGGACACAGAGAGCGAGGGACACAGAGAGCGAGGGACACAGAGAGTGTGGAACACAGTGAGTGAGGGACACAGAGAGAGCGAGGGACACAGAGAGCGAGGGACACACAGAGAGAGCGAGGGGCACAGACAGAGCAAGGGACACAGAGAGGGCGAGGGACATAGAGAGCGAGGGACGCACAGAGAGAACGAGGGACACAGAGAGCGAGGGACACAGAGAGCGAGGGAAACACAGAGAGAGTGAGGGACACAGAGAGTGAGGTTCACAGAGAGCGAGGGAAACAGAGAGAGCGAGGGACACAGAGAGCGAGGGACACACAGAGAGACTGAGGGACACAGAGAGTGTGGAACACAGAGAGCGAGGGACACAGAGAGAGCGAGGGA
The DNA here is from genome assembly GCF_047496885.1 of Scyliorhinus torazame. Lineage (NCBI taxonomy): Eukaryota > Metazoa > Chordata > Chondrichthyes > Carcharhiniformes > Scyliorhinidae > Scyliorhinus > Scyliorhinus torazame. The sequence goes on from NW_027307833.1 coordinate 563,220, forward strand.
CACAGAGAGAGTGAGGGACACAGAGCGAGGGACACAGACAGAGCGAGGGACACAGACAGAGCGAGGGACACAGAGAGAGCGAGGGACACACAGAAAGGGAGGGACACATAGAGAGTGAGGGACACAGAGAGCGCGAGTGACACAGAGAGAGCGAGGACACAGAGAGCGAGGGACACAGAGAGCGAGGGAAACAGAGAGCGAGGGACACACAGAGATAGCGAGGGACACAGAGAGTGAGGGACACACAGAGAGAGTGAGGGACACAGAGAATGTGGAACACAGAGAGAGCGAGGGACACAGAGAGAGCGAGGGACACAGAGAGAGTGAGGGACACAGAGAGAGTGGGGGACACAGAGAGACTGAGGGACACAAGGAGAGCGAGGAACACAGAGAGAGCGAATGACACAGAGAGCGACGGACACAGAGAGCAAGGGACACAGAGAGTGAGGGACACAGAGAGAGTGAGGGACCAGAGAGAGCAAGGGACCCAGAGAGAGCGAGGGACGCAGAGAGCGCGAGGGACACAGAGAGTGAGGGACACAGAGAGAGTGAGGGGCACAGAGAGTGAGGGACACAGAGAGCGAGGGACACACAGAGAGAGCGAGAGACACAGAGAGTGAGGGACACAGAGAGAGTGAGGGACACAGAGAGCGAGGGTCACAGAGAGCAAGGGACACAGAGAGCGAGGGACACTTAGAGAGTGAGGGACACAGAGAGTGAGGGACACACTTAGAGAGTGAGGGACACAGAGAGTGAGGGACACACAGAGAGCGCGAGGGGCACAGAGAGCGCGAGGGACACAGAGAGCGAGGGACACAGAGAGAGAGCGAGGGACACAGAGAGAGTGCGAGGGACACAGAGAGCGAGGGACACACAGAGAGAGCGAGGGACATAGACAGAGCAAGGGACACAGAGAGAGTGAGGGACACAGAGAGTGAGGAACACAGAGAGCGAGGGAAACAGAGAGAGCGAGGGACACAGAGAGCGAGGGACACACAGAGAGAGTGAGGGGCACAGAGAGTGAGGGACACAGAGAGCGAGGGACACACAGAGAGAGCGAGAGACACAGAGAGTGAGGGACACTGAGAGAGTGAGGGACACAGAGAGCGAGGGACACAGAGAGCGGGGGACACAGAGAGAGCGAGGGACACAGAGAGCGAGGGACACACAGAGAGAGTGAGGGACACAGAGAGTGAGGAACACAGAGAGCGAGGGAAACAGAGAGAGCGAGGGACACAGAGAGCGAGGGACACACAGAGAGAGTGAGGGACACAGAGAGTGTGGAACACAGAGAGCGAGGGACACAGAGAGAGCGAGGGACACAGAGAGAGCGAGGGACACAGAGAGAGTGAGGGACACAGAGAGAGTGGGGGACACCGAGCGAGGGACACAGACAGAGCGAGGGTCACAGAGAGCAAGGGACACAGAGAGTGAGGGACACAGAGAGTGAGGGACACAGAGAGAGTGAGGGACCCAGAGGGAGCGAGGGACCCAGAGAGAGCGAGGGACGCAGAGAGCGCGAGGGACACAGAGAGTGAGGGACACAGAGAGAGCGAGGGACACAGAGAGAGCGAGGGACACAGAGAGAGTGAGGGACACAGAGAGAGTGGGGGACACAGAGCGAGGGACACAGACAGAGCGAGGGACACAGACAGAGCGAGGGACACAGAGAGAGCGTGGGACACACAGAAAGGGAGGGACACAGAGAGAGTGAGGGACACAGAGAGCGCGAGTGACACAGAGAGAGCGAGGACCCAGAGAGCGAGGGACACAGAGAGCGAGGGACACACAGAGAGAGTGAGGGACACAGAGAATGTGGAACACAGAGAGAGCGAGGGACACAGAGAGTGTGGGACACAGAGAGCGAGAGACACAGAGAGTGAGGGACACAGAGAGTGAGGGACACAGAGAGTGAGGGACACAGAGAGTGTGGGATACAGAGAGCGAGGGACACAGAGAGCGAGTAGCACAGAGCATGAGGGACACAAAGAGTGAGGGACACAGAGAGCGAGGGACACAAAGGGCAAGGGACACAGAGAGTGTGGGACACAGAGAGTGTGGGACACAGAGAGCGAGGGACACAGAGAGCAGAGAGAGAGCGAGGGACACAGAGAGCCAGGGACACAGAAGGAGCGAGGGACACACAGAAAGGGAGGGACACAGACATAGCGAGGGTCACAGACCGAGCTACACAGAGAGCGCGAGGGACACAGAGAGAGCGAGGGACACAAAGAGCGAGGGACACAAAGAGCGAGGGACACAGAGAGCGAGGGACACAGAGAGTGTGGGACACAGAGAGCGAGGGACACAGAGAGTGAGGGAAACAGAGAGTGAGGGAAACACAGAGCGAGGGACACAGAGAGTGTGGGACACAGAGAGCGAGGGACACAGAGAGCGAGTAGCACAGAGCATGAGGGACACAAAGAGTGAGGGACACAGAGAGCGAGGGACACAAAGGGCAAGGGACACAGAGAGTGTGGGACACAGAGAGTGTGGGACACAGAGAGCGAGGGACACAGAGAGCGAGGGACACAGAGGGTGAGGGGCACAGAGAGCGAGGGACACAGAGAGAGCGAGGGACACACAGAGAGCGAGGGACACAGAGAGAGCGAGGGACACACAGAGAGCGAGGGACACAGAGAGAGCGAGGGGCAGAGAGAGAGCGAGGGACACAGAGAGCCAGGGACACAGAGAGAGCGAGGGACACACAGCGAGCGAGGGACACAGAGAGAGCGAGGGGCAGAGAGAGAGCGAGGGACACAGAGAGGGAGGGACACAGAGAGCACGAGTGACACAGAGAGCGCGAGGGACACAGAGAGCGCGAGCGACACAGACACCGGGAGGGACACAGAGACCGCGAGGGACCGAGAGAGAGTGGGGGACACAGAGAGTGAGGGAAACAGAGAGTGAGGGAAACACAGAGCGAGGGACACAGAGAGTGTGGGACACAGAGAGCGAGGGACACAGAGAGCGAGTAGCACAGAGCATGAGGGACACAAAGAGTGAGGGACACAGAGAGCGAGGGACACAAAGGGCAAGGGACACAGAGAGTGTGGGACACAGAGAGTGTTTGACACAGAGAGCGAAGGACACAGAGAGCGAGGGACACAGAGAGTGAGGAGCACAGAGAGCGAGGGACACAGAGAGAGCGAGGGACACACAGAGAGCGAGGGACACAGAGAGTGAGGGGCACAGAGAGCGAGGGACACAGAGAGAGCGAGGGACACACAGAGAGCGAGGGACACAGAGAGAGCGAGGGACACACAGAGAGCGAGGGACACAGAGAGAGCGAGGGGCAGAGAGAGAGCGAGGGACACAGAGAGCCAGGGACACAGAGAGAGCGAGGGACACACAGCGAGCGAGGGACACAGAGAGAGCGAGGGGCAGAGAGTGAGCGAGGGACACAGAGAGGGAGGGACACAGAGAGAGCGAGGGACACAGAGAGCGAGGGACACAGAGAGCGAAGGACACAGAGAGCACGAGTGACACAGAGAGCGCGAGGGACACAGAGAGCGCGAGCGACACAGACACCGGGAGGGACACAGAGACCGCGAGGGACAGAGAGAGAGTGGGGGACACAGAGAGAGCGAGGGTCACAGAGAGCAAGGGACACAGAGAGCGAGGGACACTTAGCGAGTGAAGGATACAGAGAGTGAGGGACACACTGAGAGAGTGTGGGGCACAGAGAGCGCGAGGGGCACAGAGAGCGAGGGACACAGAGAGCGAGGGACACAGAGAGTGTGGAACACAGTGAGTGAGGGACACAGAGAGAGCGAGGGACACAGAGAGATAGCGAGGGACACAGAGAGCGAGGGACACACAGAGAGAACGAGGGGCACAGACAGAGCAAGGGACACAGAGAGAGCGAGGGACATAAAGAGCGAGGGACGCACAGAGAGAACGAGGGACACAGAGAGCGAGGGACACAGAGAGCGAGGGAAACACAGAGAGAGTGAGGGACACAGAGAGTGAGGTACACAGAGAGCGAGGGAAACAGAGAGAGCGAGGGACACAGAGAGCGAGGGACACACAGAGAGAACGAGGGGCACAGACAGAGCAAGGGACACAGAGAGAGCGAGGGACATAGAGAGCGAGGGACGCATAGAGAGAACGACGGACACAGAGAGCGAGGGACACAGAGAGCGAGGGACACACAGAGAGACTGAGGGACACAGAGAGTGTGGAACACAGAGAGCGAGGGACACAGAGAGAGCGAGGGACACAGAGAGAGCGAGGGACACAGAGAGAGTGAGGGACACAGAGAGAGTGAGGGACACAGAGCGAGGGACACAGACAGAGCGAGGGACACAGAGAGAGCGAGGGACACACAGAAAGGGAGGGACACAGAGAGAGTGAGGGACACAGAGAGCGCGAGTGACACAGAGAGAGCGAGGACACAGAGAGCGAGGGACATAGAGAGCGAGGGACACAGAGAGCGAGGGACACACAGAGATAGCGAGGGACACAGAGAGTGAGGGACACACAGAGAGAGTGTGGGACACAGAGAGAGTGAATGACACAGAGAGAGAGTGTTGGACACAAAGAGTGAGGGACACACAGACAGAGCCATGGACACAGAGAGAGCGAGGGACACAGAGAGCGAGGGACACAGAGAGAGAGCGAGGGACACAGAGAATGAGGGACACACAGACAGAGCCATGGACACAGAGAGAGCGAGGGACACAGAGAGCGAGGGACACACAGAGAGAGCGAGGGACACAGAGAGCGAGGGACACACAGAGAGAGTGTGGGACACAGAGAGAGTGAGAGACACAGAGAGACTGAGGGACACAAGGAGAGCGAGGGACACAGAGAGAGCGAATGACACAGAGAGCGAGGAACACAGAGAGAGCGAGGGACACAGAGAGCGAGGGAAACAGAGAGAGCGAGGGACACAGTGAGCGAGGGACACACAGAGAGAGTGAGGGACACAGAGAGTGTGGAACACAGAGAGCGAGGGACACAGAGAGAGCGAGGGACACAGAGAGAGCGAGGGACACAGAGAGAGTGAGGGACACAGAGAGAGTGGGGGACACAGAGCGAGGGACACAGACAGAGCGAGGGTCACAGAGAGCAAGGGACACAGAGAGTGAGGGACACAGAGAGTGAGGGACACAGAGAGAGTGAGGGACCCAGAGGGAGCGAGGGACCCAGAGAGAGCGAGGGACGCAGAGAGCGCGAGGGACACAGAGAGTGAGGGACACAGAGAGAGTGAGGGGCACAGAGAGTGAGGGACACAAAGAGCGAGGGACACACAGAGAGAGCGAGAGACACAGAGAGTGAGGGACACAGAGAGAGTGAGGGACACAGAGAGCGAGGGTCACAGAGAGCAAGGGACACAGAGAGCGAGGGACACTTAGAGAGTGAAGGATACAGAGAGTGAGGGACACACTGAGAGAGTGTGGGACACAGAGAGCGAGTGACACAGAGAGCGCGAGGGGCACAGAGAGCGCGAGGGACACAGAGAGCGAGGGACACAGAGAGCGAGGGACACACAGAGAGAGCGAGGGACACAGACAGAGCAAGGGACACAGAGAGAGTGAGGGACACAGAGAGTGAGGAACACAGAGAGCGAGGGAAACAGAGAGAGCGAGGGACACAGAGAGAGCGCGAGGGACACAGAGAGAGAGCAAGGGACACAGAGAGCGAGGGACACACAGAGAGAGCGAGGGACACAGACAGAGCAAGGGACACAGAGAGAGTGAGGGACACAGAGAGTGAGGAACACAGAGAGCGAGGGAAACAGAGAGAGCGAGGGACAAAGAGAGCGAGGGACACACAGAGAGAGTGAGGGACACAGAGAATGTGGAACACAGAGAGTGCGAGGGACACAGAGAGAGCGAGGGACACAGAGAGAGCGAGGGACACAGAGAGAGTGAGGGACACAGAGAGAGTGGGGGACACAGAGCGAGGGACACAGACAGAGCGAGGGACACAGACAGAGCGAGGGACACAGAGAGAGCGAGGGACACACAGAAAGGGAGGGACACAGAGAGAGTGAGGGACACAGAGAGCGCGAGTGACACAGAGAGAGCGAGAACACAGAGAGCGAGGGACACAGAGAGCGAGGGACACACAGAGATAGCGAGGGACACAGAGAGTGAGGGACACACAGAGAGAGTGTGGGACACAGAGAGAGTGAATGACACAGAGAGAGAGTGTGGGACACAGAGAATGAGGGACGCACAGACAGAGCCATGGACACAGAGAGAGCGAGGGACACAGAGAGCGAAGGACACACAGAGAGAGCGAGGGAAATAGAGAGCGAGGGACACACAGAGAGAGTGTGGGACACAGAGAGAGTGAGAGACAAAGAGAGAGTGAGGGACACAGAGAGCGAGGGACACAGAGAGCGAGGGACACAGAGAGTGAGGGACACAGAGAGAGTGAGGGACCCAGAGGGAGCGAGGGACCCAGAGAGAGCGAGGGACGCAGAGAGTGCGAGGGACACAGAGAGTGAGGGACACAGAGAGAGTGAGGGGCACAGAGAGTGAGGGACACAGAGAGCGAGGGACACACAGAGAGAGCGAGAGACACAGAGAGTGAGGGACACAGAGAGAGTGAGGGACACAGAGAGCGAGGAACACAGAGAGCGAGGGACACAGAAAGAGTCAGGGACACAGAGAGTGAGGGCCACAGAGAGAGTGAGGGACAGAGAGTGAGTGAGGGACACAGAGAGAGTGAGGGTCACAGAGAGTGAGGGGCACAGAGAGAGTGAGGCACACAGAGAGTGGGGGACACAGAGAGAGTGAGGGACACCGAGAGTGAGCGACACAGGGAGAGCGAGGGACACAGAGAGAGGGAGGGACACAGAGAGAGCGAGGGACACAGAGAGCGAGGGACACAGAGAGAGCAAGGGACACAGAGAGAGTGAGGGACACGGAGAGAGAGCGACACAGGGAGAACGAGGGACACAGAGAGAGGGAGGGACACAGAGAGAGCGAGGGACACACAGAGCGAGGGACACAGAGAGTGTGGGACACAGAGAGCGAGGGACACAGAGAGTGTGGGACACAGAGAGTGTGGGACACAGAGAGCGAGTAGCACAGAGCATGAGGGACACAAAGAGTGAGGGACACAGAAAGCGAGGGACACAAACGTCAAGGGACACAGAGAGTGTCGGACACAGAGAGTGTGGGACACAGAGAGCGAGGGACACAGAGAGAGCGAAGGACACAGAGAGTGCGAGGGACTCAGAGAGTGAGGGGCACAGAGAGCGAGGGACACAGAGAGAGCGAGAGACACAGAGAGAGCGAGGAACACACAGAGAGCGAGGGACACAGGGAGAGCGAGGGGCAGAGAGAGAGTAAGGGACACAGAGAGCCAGGGACACAGAGAGAGCGAGGGACACACAGCGAGCGAGGGACACAGAGAGAGCGAGGGGCAGAGAGAGAGCGAGGGACACAGAGAGCGAGGGACACAGAGAGCGAGGGACACAGAGAGCGAAGGACACAGAGAGCGAAGGACACAGAGAGCACGAGTGACACAGAGAGCGCGAGGGACACAGAGAGTGCGAGAGTCAGAGAGAGAGTGGGGGACACAGAGATAGCGAGGGTCACAGAGAGCAAGGGACACAGAGAGCGAGGGACACTTAGAGAGTGAAGGATACAGAGAGTGAGGGACACACCGAGAGAGTGTGGGACACAGAGAGCGAGTGACACAGAGAGCGCTAGGGACACAGAGAGCGCGAGGGACACAGAGAGCGAGGGACACAGAGTGTGGAACACAGAGAGAGTGTGGGACACAGAGAGAGCGAGGGACACAGAGAGAGCGAGGTACACAGAGAGCAAGGGACACAGAGAGAGCGAGGGACATAGAGAGCGAGGGACGCACAGAGAGAACGAGGGACACAGAGAGCGAGGAAATCACAGAGCGAGTGAGAGACACAGAGATTGAGGAACACAGAGAGCGAGGGAAACAGATATAGCGAGGGACACAGTAAGCGAGGGACACACAGAGAGAGTGAGGGACACAGAGAGTGCGGAACACAGAGAGCGAGGGACACAGAGAGAGCGAGGGACACAGAGAGAGCGAGGGACACAGAGAGAGTGAGGGACACAGAGAGAGTGAGGGACACAGAACGAGGGACACAGACAGAGCGAGGGACACAGAGAGAGCGAGGGACACAGAGAGAGCGAGGGACACAGAGAGAGTGAGGGACACAGAGAGAGTGAGGGACACAGAGCGAGGGACACAGACAGAGCGAGGGACACAGAGAGAGCGAGGGACACAAAGAGCGAGGGACACAGAGCACGAGGGACACAGAGAGCGAGGGACACAGAGAGTGAGGAAAACAGAGAGTGAGGGACACAGAGAGAACGAGGGACACAGAGAGTGAGGCACACAGAGAGCGAGGGACCCAGAGAGCGATTAACACAGAGAACGAGGGACACATAGAGTGAGGGACACAGTGCACGAGGGACACAGAGAGCGCGAGGGACACAGAGAGCCCGAGGGACACACAGAAAGGGAGGGACACAGACAGAGCGAGGGTGACAGACCGAGGGACACTGAGAGAGCGAGGGACACAGAGAGAGCGATGGACACCGAGAGAGCGAGGGACACAGAGAGAGCGAGGGACACAGAGAGAGCGAGGGACACAGCGAGAGCGAGGGACACAGCTAGAGCGAGGGACACAGAGAGAGCGAGGGACACATGGAGGAAGAGGGACACAGAGAGAGCAAGGGACACAGAGAGAGCGAGGGACACAGATAGAGCGAGGGACACATGGAGGAAGAGGGACACAGAGGGAGCGAGGGACACACAGAGAGCGAGGGACACAGAGAGTGAGGGACACAGAGAGCAAGGGACACAGCGAGAGAGAGAGAGGGACACAGAGAGTGAGAAACAGAGAGCGCGAGGGACATAGAGAGAGCGAGGGACACAGAACGTGAGGGATACAGAGAGTGAGGTACACAGAGAGCGAGGGACACAGAGAGCGAGTAACACAGAGCACGAGGGACACAGAGAGAGCGAGGGACACAGAGAGAGCGAGGGACACAGAGAGAGCGAGGGACACAGAGAGAGTGAGGGACACAGAGAGAGTGAGGGACACAGAGCGAGGGACACAGACAGAGCGAGGGACACAAAGAGCGAGGGACACAGAGCACGAGGGACACAGAGAGCGAGGGACACAGAGAGTGAGGGACACAAAGAGTGAGGCACACAGAGAGCGAGGGACCCAGAGAGCGATTAACACAGAGAACGAGGGACACAGAGAGTGAGGGACACAGAGAGCAAGGGACACAGCGAGAGAGAGAGAGGGACACAGAGAGTGAGAAACAGAGAGCGCGAGGGACACAGAGAGAGCGAGGGACACAGAACGTGAGGGATACAGAGAGTGAGGTACACAGAGAGCGAGGGACACAGAGAGCGAGTAACACAGAGCACGAGGGACACAGAGGGAGAAAGGGACACAGAGAGAGCGAGGGACACAGAGAGAGCGAGGGACACAGAGAGCGCGAAGGACACAGAGAGTGAGGGACACAGAGAGAGTGAGGGGCACAGAGAGTGAGGGACACAGAGAGCGAGGGACTCAAAGAGAGAGTGAGGGACACAGAGAGTGAGGGTCACAGGGAGACTGAGGGACACAGAGAGCGAGGGACACAGAGAGCGAGGGACACAGAGAGAGCCAGGGACACAGAGAGTGCGAGGGACACAGAGACAGCGAGGGACACAGAGAGAGCGAGGGACAAACTGAGAGCGAGGGACACTGAGAGCGAGGGACACAGAGAGAGCAAGGGACACAGAGGGAGTGAGCGACACAGAGAGCGCGAGGGACACAGAGAGAGAGAGGGACACAAAGAGCGAGGGACACAGAGCACCAGGGACACAGAGAGGGAGGGTCACAGAGAGTGTGGGACACAGAGAGTGAGGGACACAGAGAGTGAGGGTCACAGAGAGAGTGAGGGACACAGAGAGAGCGAGGGACACAGAGAGCGTGAGGGACACAGCGAGAGCGAGGGACACAGAGAAAGGGAGGGACACAGACAGAGCGAGGGTCCCAGACCGAGCTACACAGAGAGCGCGAGGGACACAGAGAGAGCGAGTGACACAAAGAGCGAGAGACACAGAGCACGAGGGACACAGAGAGCGAGGGACACAGAGAGCGATTAACACAGAGAACGAGGGACACAGAGAGTGAGGGACACAGTGCACGAGGGACACAGAGAGTGCGAGGGACACAGAGAGAGCGAGAGGCACAGAGAGTGAGGGACACAGAGAGAGCGAGGGACACAGAGAGAGCGAGGGACACAGACCGAGGGACACAGAGAGAGCGAGGAACACAGAGAGAGTGAGGGACACACAGAAAGAGAGGGACACAGAGAGAGTGAGGGACACAGAGAGAGCGAGGGGCACAGAGAGTGAGGGACACAGAGAGAGCGAGCGACACAGAGAGCGAAGGGCACAGAGAGCGAGGGGCACAGAGAGCAAGGGACACAGAGAGCGAGGGACACAGAGAGCGAGGGGCACAGAGAGCGAGGTACACACAGAGAGAGCGCGTGACACAGACAAAGCCAGGGACACAGAGAGAGCGAGGGACACACAGTAAGGGAGGGACACAGAGAGAGTGAGGGACACAGAGAGAGCGAGGGACACAGAGAGCAGGGGACACAGAGAGAGTGAGGGACACAGAGAGAACGAGGGACACAGAGAGCGCGAGGGACACAGAGAGCACGAGGGACACAGAGAGCGATGGACAGAGAGAGAGGGACAGAGAGAGAGAGGGGCACTGAGAGAGAGACAGAGAGACAGGGACACAGAGAAAGAGGGACACAGAGAAAGAGGGACACAGAGAGAGAGGAACTGAGAGAGAGGGACAGTGAGGAACGCAGCGAAAGAGAGTGGGACAGAGGGAGAGAGTGGGACACAGCGAGAGAGACAAAGAGAGGGGGACACATGGAGGGAGAGGGACACAGAGAGAGCGAGAGACACAGCGAGAGCAAGGGACACAGAGCGAGCGAGGGACACAGCGAGAGCGAGGGACACAGAAAGAGCGAGGGACACAGAGAGTGAGGGACACAGAGAGAGCAAGGGACCTAGAGAGAGCGAGGGACACAGAGAAAGCGAGGGACACAGAACGCGAGGGATACAGAGAGTGAGGGACACAGAGAGCGAGGGACACAGAGAGCGAGTAACACAGAGCACGAGGGACACAGAGAGAGCAAGGGACACAGAGAGAGCGAGGGACACAGAGAGCGTGAGGGACACAGAGAGTGAGGGACACAGAGAGAGTGGGGCACAGAGAGTGAGGGACACAGAGAGCGAGGGACACAGAGAGAGTGAGGGACACAGAGAGTGAGGGTCACAGAGAGAGTGAGGGACACAGAGAGCGAGGGACACAGAGAGCGAGGGACACAGAGAGAGCCAGGGACACAGAGAGTGCGAGGGACACAGAGAGAGTGAGGGACACAGAGAGAGCGAAGGACAAACTGAGAGCGAGGGGCACAGAGAGCGAGGGGCACAGAGAGCGAGGGACACAGAGAGAGAGCGAGTGACACAGACAAAGCCAGGGACACAGAGAACGAGGGACACACAGAAAGGGAGGGACACAGAGAGAGTGAGGGACACAGAGAGAGTGAGGGACACAGACCGAGTGACACAGACAGAGCGAGGGACACAGAGAGAGCCAGGGACACAGAGAGAGTGAGGGACACACAGAAAGGGAGGGACACTTAGAGAGTGAGGGACACAGAGAGTGCGAGGGACACACAGTAAGGGAGGGACACAGAGAGAGCGAGGGACACAGAGAGCGAGGGACACAGAGAGAGCGAGGGACACAGACAAAGCCAGGGACACAGAGAGAGCGAGGGACACACAGAAAGAGAGGGAGACAGAGAGAGTGAGGGACACAGAGAGAGCGAGGGCCACAGAGAGAGCGAGGGGCACAGAGAGCGAGGGGGACAGAGAGTGAGGGACACACAGAGAGAGCGAGTGACACAGACAAAGCCAGGGACACAGAGAGAGCGAGGGGCACACAGAAAGGGAGGGACACAGAGAGAGTGAGGGACACAGAGAGAGCGAGGCGCACAGAGAGTGAGGGACACACAGAGAGAGCGAGTGACACAGACAAAGCCAGGGACACAGAGAGAGCGAGGGGCACAGAGAGAGCGAGGGTCACAGAGAGTGAGGGACACAGAGAGAGCGAGGGGCACAGAGAGTGAGGGACACAGAGAGAGCGAGGGACACAGAGAGAGCGAGGGACACAGACCGAGGGACACAGAGAGAGCGAGGGACACAGAGAGAGTGAGGGACACACAGAAAGAGAGGGACACAGAGAGAGTGAGGGACACAGAGAGAGCGAGGGCCACAGAGAGAGCGAGGGGCACAGAGAGCGAGGGGGACAGAGAGTGAGGGACACACAGAGAGAGCGAGTGACACAGACAAAGCCAGGGACACAGAGAGAGCGAGGGGCACACAGAAAGGGAGGGACACAGAGAGAGTGAGGGACACAGAGAGCACGAGGGACACAGAGAGCGCGAGGGACACAGAGAGCACGAGGGACACAGAGAGCGATGGACAGAGAGAGAGGGACAGAGAGAGAGAGGGGCACTGAGAGAGAGACAGAGAGACTGGGACACAGAGAAAGAGGGACACAGAGAAAGAGGGACAGAGAGAGAGAGGGACTGAGAGAGAGGGACAGTGAGGAACGCAGCGAAAGAGAGTGGGACAGAGGGAGAGAGTGGGACACAGCGAGAGAGACAAAGAGAGGGGGACACATGGAGGGAGAGGGACACAGAGAGAGCGAGAGACACAGCGAGAGCAAGGGACACAGAGCGAGCGAGGGACACAGCGAGAGCGAGGGACACAGAAAGAGCGAGGGACACAGAGAGTGAGGGACACAGAGAGAGCAAGGGACCTTGAGAGAGCGAGGGACACAGAGAGTGAGAAACAGAGAGCGCGAGGGACACAGAGAAAGCGAGGGACACAGAACGCGAGGGATACAGAGAGTGAGGGACACAGAGTGCGAGGGACACAGAGAGCGAGTAACACAGAGCACGAGGGACACAGAGAGAGCGAGGGACACAGAGAGAGCGAGGGACACAGAGAGCGTGAGGGACACAGAGAGTGAGGGACACAGAGAGAGTGGGGCACAGAGAGTGAGGGACACAGAGAGCGAGGGACACAAAGAGAGAGTGAGGGACACAGAGAGTGAGGGTCACAGAGAGAGTGAGGGACACAGAGAGCGAGGGACACAGAGAGCGAGGGACACAGAGAGAGCCAGGGACACAGAGAGTGCGAGGGACACAGAGAGAGTGAGGGACACAGAGAGAGCGAAGGACAAACTGAGAGCGAGGGGCACAGAGAGCGAGGGGCACAGAGAGCGAGGGACACAGAGAGAGAGCGAGTGACACAGACAAAGCCAGGGACACAGAGAACGAGGGACACACAGAAAGGGAGGGACACAGAGAGAGTGAGGGACACAGAGAGAGTGAGGGACACAGACCGAGTGACACAGACAGAGCGAGGGACACAGAGAGAGCCAGGGACACAGAGAGAGTGAGGGACACACAGAAAGGGAGGGACACTTAGAGAGTGAGGGACACAGAGAGTGCGAGGGACACACAGTAAGGGAGGGACACAGAGAGAGCGAGGGACACAGAGAGCGAGGGACACAGAGAGCGAGGGACACAGAGAGAGCGAGGGACACAGACAAAGCCAGGGACACAGAGAGAGCGAGGGACACACAGAAAGAGAGGGACACAGAGAGAGTGAGGGACACAGAGAGAGCGAGGGCCACAGAGAGAGCGAGGGGCACAGAGAGCGAGGGGGACAGAGAGTGAGGGACACACAGAGAGAGCGAGTGACACAGACAAAGCCAGGGACACAGAGAGAGCGAGGGGCACACAGAAAGGGAGGGACACAGAGAGAGTGAGGGACACAGAGAGAGCGAGGCGCACAGAGAGTGAGGGACACACAGAGAGAGCGAGTGACACAGACAAAGCCAGGGACACAGAGAGAGCGAGGGGCACAGAGAGAGCGAGGGGCACAGAGAGTTAGGGACACAGAGAGAGCGAGGGACACAGAGAGAGCGAGGGACACAGACCGAGGGACACAGAGAGAGCGAGGGACACAGAGAGAGTGAGGGACACACAGAAAGGGAGGGACACAGAGAGAGTGAGGGACACAGAGAGAGCGAGGGACACAGAGAGAGCGAGGGGCACAGAGAGTGAGGGACACAGAGAGAGCGAGGGACACAGAGAGCGAGGGGCACAGAGAGCGAGGGACACAGAGAGCGAGGGACACAGAGAGAGCGATGGACACAGAGAGTGAGGGACACAGAGAGAGCGAGGGACACAGAGAGAGCGAGGGGCACATAGAGTGATGGACACAGAGAGCGAGGGACACAGAGAGAGCGAGGGACACACAGAAAGGGAGGGACACAGAGAGAACGAGGGACACAGAGAGCGCGAGGGACACATGGAGCACGAGGGACACAGAGAGCGATGGACAGAGAGAGAGGGACACAGAGAGAGCGAGTGACACAGACAAAGCCAGGGACACAGAGAGAGCGAGGGGCACACAGAAAGGGAGGGACACAGAGAGAGTGAGGGACACAGAGAGCACGAGGGACACAGAGAGCGCGAGGGACACAGAGAGCACGAGGGACACAGAGAGCGATGGACAGAGAGAGAGGGACAGAGAGAGAGAGGGGCACTGAGAGAGAGACAGAGAGACTGGGACACAGAGAAAGAGGGACACAGAGAAAGAGGGACACAAAGTGAGAGGGACTGAGAGAGAGGGACAGTGAGGAACGCAGCGAAAGAGAGTGGGACAGAGGGAGAGAGTGGGACACAGCGAGAGAGACAAAGAGAGGGGGACACATGGAGGGAGAGGGACACAGAGAGAGTGAGAGACACAGCGAGAGCAAGGGACACAGAGCGAGCGAGGGACACAGCGAGAGCGAGGGACACAGAAAGAGCGAGGGACACAGAGAGTGAGGGACACAGAGAGAGCAAGGGACCTAGAGAGAGCGAGGGACACAGAGAGTGAGAAACAGAGAGCGCGAGGGACACAGAGAAAGCGAGGGACACAGAACGCGAGGGATACAGAGAGTGAGGGACACAGAGTGCGAGGGACACAGAGAGCGAGTAACACAGAGCACGAGGGACACAGAGAGAGCGAGGGACACAGAGAGAGCGAGGGACACAGAGAGCGTGAGGGACACAGAGAGTGAGGGACACAGAGAGAGTGGGGCACAGAGAGTGAGGGACACAGAGAGCGAGGGACACAAAGAGAGAGTGAGGGACACAGAGAGTGAGGGTCACAGAGAGAGTGAGGGACACAGAGAGCGAGGGACACAGAGAGCGAGGGACACAGAGAGAGCCAGGGACACAGAGAGTGCGAGGGACACAGAGAGAGTGAGGGACACAGAGAGAGCGAAGGACAAACTGAGAGCGAGGGGCACAGAGAGCGAGGGGCACAGAGAGCGAGGGACACAGAGAGAGAGCGAGTGACACAGACAAAGCCAGGGACACAGAGAACGAGGGACACACAGAAAGGGAGGGACACAGAGAGAGTGAGGGACACAGAGAGAGTGAGGGACACAGACCGAGTGACACAGACAGAGCGAGGGACACAGAGAGAGCCAGGGACACAGAGAGAGTGAGGGACACACAGAAAGGGAGGGACACTTAGAGAGTGAGGGACACAGAGAGTGCGAGGGACACACAGTAAGGGAGGGACACAGAGAGAGCGAGGGACACAGAGAGCGAGGGACACAGAGAGCGAGGGACACAGAGAGAGCGAGGGACACAGACAAAGCCAGGGACACAGAGAGAGCGAGGGACACACAGAAAGAGAGGGACACAGAGAGAGTGAGGGACACAGAGAGAGCGAGGGCCACAGAGAGAGCGAGGGGCACAGAGAGCGAGGGGGACAGAGAGTGAGGGACACACAGAGAGAGCGAGTGACACAGACAAAGCCAGGGACACAGAGAGAGCGAGGGGCACACAGAAAGGGAGGGACACAGAGAGAGTGAGGGACACAGAGAGAGCGAGGCGCACAGAGAGTGAGGGACACACAGAGAGAGCGAGTGACACAGACAAAGCCAGGGACACAGAGAGAGCGAGGGGCACAGAGAGAGCGAGGGGCACAGAGAGTGAGGGACACAGAGAGAGCGAGGGACACAGAGAGAGCGAGGGACACAGACCGAGGGACACAGAGAGAGCGAGGGACACAGAGAGAGTGAGGGACACACAGAAAGGGAGGGACACAGAGAGAGTGAGGGACACAGAGAGAGCGAGGGACACAGAGAGAGCGAGGGGCACAGAGAGTGAGGGACACAGAGAGAGCGAGGGACACAGAGAGCGAGGGGCACAGAGAGCGAGGGACACAGAGAGCGAGGGACACAGAGAGAGCGATGGACACAGAGAGTGAGGGACACAGAGAGAGCGAGGGACACAGAGAGAGCGAGGGGCACAGAGAGTGATGGACACAGAGAGCGAGGGACACAGAGAGAGCGAGGGACACACAGAAAGGGAGGGACACAGAGAGAACGAGGGACACAGAGAGCGCGAGGGACACATGGAGCACGAGGGACACAGAGAGCGATGGACAGAGAGAGAGGGACACAGAGAGAGAGGGGCACTGAGAGAGAGACAGAAAGACAGGGACACAGAGAAAGAGGGACACAAAGTGAGAGGGACTGAGAGAGAGGGACAGTGAGGAACGCAGCGAGAGAGAGTGGGACAGAGGGAGAGAGTGGGACACAGCGAGAGAGACAAAGAGAGGGGGACACATGGAGGGAGAGGGACACATGGAGGGAGAGGGACACAGAGAGAGCGAGGGACACAGAGAGAGCAAGGGACACAGCGAGAGTGAGGGACACAGAGAGAGCGAGGGACACAGAGAGTGAGGGACACAGAGAGTGAGGGACACAGGGAGAGCAAGGGACCCAGAGAGAGCGAGGGACACAGAGAGTGAGGGACACAGAGAGCGCGAGGGACACAGAGAGAGCGAGGGACGCAGAGAGAGCGAGGGACACATGGAGGGAGAGGGACACAGCGAGAGCGAGGGACACAGAGAGAGCGAGGGACACAGAGAGCGAGGGACGCAGAGAGAGCGAGGGACACATGGAGGGAGAGGGACACAGCGAGAGCGAGGGACACAGAGAGAGCGAGGGACACAGAGAGCGAGGGACACAGAGAGCGAGGGACACAGAGAGCAAGGGACACAGCGAGAGCGAGGGACACAAAGAGAGTGAGGGACACAGCGAGAGCGAGGGACACAGAGAGAGCGAGGGACACATGGAGGGAGAGGGACACAGGGAGAGCGATGGACACAGAGAGAGCGAGAGACACAGAGAGCAAAGGACACAGCGAGAGCGAGGGACACAGAGAGAGCGAGGGACACAGCGAGAGCGAAGGACCCAGCAAGAGCGAGGGCCACAGAGAGAGCGAGGGGCACAGAGAGCGAGGGGGACAGAGAGTGAGGGACACACAGAGAGAGCGAGTGACACAGACAAAGCCAGGGACACAGAGAGAGCGAGGGGCACACAGAAAGGGAGGGACACAGAGAGAGTGAGGGACACAGAGAGAGCGAGGCGCACAGAGAGTGAGGGACACACAGAGAGAGCGAGTGACACAGACAAAGCCAGGGACACAGAGAGAGCAAGGGGCACAGAGAGAGCGAGGGGCACAGAGAGTGAGGGACACAGAGAGAGCGAGGGACACAGAGAGAGCGAGGGACACAGACCGAGGGACACAGAGAGAGCGAGGGACACAGAGAGAGTGAGGGACACAGAGAGTGAGGGACACAGAGAGAGCGAGGGACACAGAGAGAGCGAGGGGCACAGAGAGTGATGGACACAGAGAGCGAGGGACACAGAGAGAGCGATGGACACAGAGAGTGAGGGACACAGAGAGAGCGAGGGACACAGAGAGAGCGAGGGGCACAGAGAGTGATGGACACAGAGAGCGAGGGACACAGAGAGAGCGAGGGACACACAGAAAGGGAGGGACACAGAGAGAACGAGGGACACAGAGAGCGCGAGGGACACATGGAGCACGAGGGACACAGAGAGCGATGGACAGAGAGAGAGGGACACAGAGAGAGCGAGTGACACAGACAAAGCCAGGGACACAGAGAGAGCGAGGGGCACACAGAAAGGGAGGGACACAGAGAGAGTGAGGGACACAGAGAGCACGAGGGACACAGAGAGCGCGAGGGACACAGAGAGCACGAGGGACACAGAGAGCGATGGACAGAGAGAGAGGGACAGAGAGAGAGAGGGGCACTGAGAGAGAGACAGAGAGACTGGGACACAGAGAAAGAGGGACACAGAGAAAGAGGGACACAAAGTGAGAGGGACTGAGAGAGAGGGACAGTGAGGAACGCAGCGAAAGAGAGTGGGACAGAGGGAGAGAGTGGGACACAGCGAGAGAGACAAAGAGAGGGGGACACATGGAGGGAGAGGGACACAGAGAGAGCGAGAGACACAGCGAGAGCAAGGGACACAGAGCGAGCGAGGGACACAGCGAGAGCGAGGGACACAGAAAGAGCGAGGGACACAGAGAGTGAGGGACACAGAGAGAGCAAGGGACCTAGAGAGAGCGAGGGACACAGATAGTGAGAAACAGAGAGCGCGAGGGACACAGAGAAAGCGAGGGACACAGAACGCGAGGGATACAGAGAGTGAGGGACACAGAATGCGAGGGACACAGAGAGCGAGTAACACAGAGCACGAGGGACACAGAGAGAGCGAGGGACACAGAGAGAGCGAGGGACACAGAGAGCGTGAGGGACACAGAGAGTGAGGGACACAGAGAGAGTGGGGCACAGAGAGTGAGGGACACAGAGAGCGAGGGACACAAAGAGAGAGTGAGGGACACAGAGAGTGAGGGTCACAGAGAGAGTGAGGGACACAGAGAGCGAGGGACACAGAGAGCGAGGGACACAGAGAGAGCCAGGGACACAGAGAGTGCGAGGGACACAGAGAGAGTGAGGGACACAGAGAGAGCGAAGGACAAACTGAGAGCGAGGGGCACAGAGAGCGAGGGGCACAGAGAGCGAGGGACACAGAGAGAGAGCGAGTGACACAGACAAAGCCAGGGACACAGAGAACGAGGGACACACAGAAAGGGAGGGACACAGAGAGAGTGAGGGACACAGAGAGAGTGAGGGACACAGACCGAGTGACACAGACAGAGCGAGGGACACAGAGAGAGCCAGGGACACAGAGAGAGTGAGGGACACACAGAAAGGGAGGGACACTTAGAGAGTGAGGGACACAGAGAGTGCGAGGGACACACAGTAAGGGAGGGACACAGAGAGAGCGAGGGACACAGAGAGTGAGGGACACAGAGAGTGAGGGACACAGAGAGCGAGGGACACAGAGAGCGAGGGACACAGAGAGAGCGAGGGACACAGACAAAGCCAGGGACACAGAGAGAGCGAGGGACACACAGAAAGAGAGGGACACAGAGAGAGTGAGGGACACAGAGAGAGCGAGGGCCACAGAGAGAGCGAGGGGCACAGAGAGCGAGGGGGACAGAGAGTGAGGGACACACAGAGAGAGCGAGTGACACAGACAAAGCCAGGGACACAGAGAGAGCGAGGGACACACAGAAAGGGAGGGACACAGAGAGAACGAGGGACACAGAGAGCGCGAGGGACACATGGAGCACGAGGGACACAGAGAGCGATGGACAGAGAGAGAGGGACACAGAGAGAGAGGGGCACTGAGAGAGAGACAGAAAGACAGGGACACAGAGAAAGAGGGACACAAAGTGAGAGGGACTGAGAGAGAGGGACAGTGAGGAACGCAGCGAGAGAGAGTGGGACAGAGGGAGAGAGTGGGACACAGCGAGAGAGACAAAGAGAGGGGGACACATGGAGGGAGAGGGACACATGGAGGGAGAGGGACACAGAGAGAGCGAGGGACACAGAGAGAGCAAGGGACACAGCGAGAGTGAGGGACACAGAGAGAGCGAGGGACACAGAGAGTGAGGGACACAGAGAGTGAGGGACACAGGGAGAGCAAGGGACCCAGAGAGAGCGAGGGACACAGAGAGTGAGGGACACAGAGAGCGCGAGGGACACAGAGAGAGCGAGGGACGCAGAGAGAGCGAGGGACACATGGAGGGAGAGGGACACAGCGAGAGCGAGGGACACAGAGAGAGCGAGGGACACAGAGAGCGAGGGACGCAGAGAGAGCGAGGGACACATGGAGGGAGAGGGACACAGCGAGAGCGAGGGACACAGAGAGAGCGAGGGACACAGAGAGCGAGGGACACAGAGAGCGAGGGACACAGAGAGCAAGGGACACAGCGAGAGCGAGGGACACAAAGAGAGTGAGGGACACAGCGAGAGCGAGGGACACAGAGAGAGCGAGGGACACATGGAGGGAGAGGGACACAGGGAGAGCGATGGACACAGAGAGAGCGAGAGACACAGAGAGCAAAGGACACAGCGAGAGCGAGGGACACAGAGAGAGCGAGGGACACAGCGAGAGCGAAGGACCCAGCAAGAGCGAGGGCCACAGAGAGAGCGAGGGGCACAGAGAGCGAGGGGGACAGAGAGTGAGGGACACACAGAGAGAGCGAGTGACACAGACAAAGCCAGGGACACAGAGAGAGCGAGGGGCACACAGAAAGGGAGGGACACAGAGAGAGTGAGGGACACAGAGAGAGCGAGGCGCACAGAGAGTGAGGGACACACAGAGAGAGCGAGTGACACAGACAAAGCCAGGGACACAGAGAGAGCAAGGGGCACAGAGAGAGCGAGGGGCACAGAGAGTGAGGGACACAGAGAGAGCGAGGGACACAGAGAGAGCGAGGGACACAGACCGAGGGACACAGAGAGAGCGAGGGACACAGAGAGAGTGAGGGACACAGAGAGTGAGGGACACAGAGAGAGCGAGGGACACAGAGAGAGCGAGGGGCACAGAGAGTGATGGACACAGAGAGCGAGGGACACAGAGAGAGCGATGGACACAGAGAGTGAGGGACACAGAGAGAGCGAGGGACACAGAGAGAGCGAGGGGCACAGAGAGTGATGGACACAGAGAGCGAGGGACACAGAGAGAGCGAGGGACACACAGAAAGGGAGGGACACAGAGAGAACGAGGGACACAGAGAGCGCGAGGGACACATGGAGCACGAGGGACACAGAGAGCGATGGACAGAGAGAGAGGGACACAGAGAGAGCGAGTGACACAGACAAAGCCAGGGACACAGAGAGAGCGAGGGGCACACAGAAAGGGAGGGACACAGAGAGAGTGAGGGACACAGAGAGCACGAGGGACACAGAGAGCGCGAGGGACACAGAGAGCACGAGGGACACAGAGAGCGATGGACAGAGAGAGAGGGACAGAGAGAGAGAGGGGCACTGAGAGAGAGACAGAGAGACTGGGACACAGAGAAAGAGGGACACAGAGAAAGAGGGACACAAAGTGAGAGGGACTGAGAGAGAGGGACAGTGAGGAACGCAGCGAAAGAGAGTGGGACAGAGGGAGAGAGTGGGACACAGCGAGAGAGACAAAGAGAGGGGGACACATGGAGGGAGAGGGACACAGAGAGAGCGAGAGACACAGCGAGAGCAAGGGACACAGAGCGAGCGAGGGACACAGCGAGAGCGAGGGACACAGAAAGAGCGAGGGACACAGAGAGTGAGGG
Organism: Scyliorhinus torazame; assembly: GCF_047496885.1. NCBI lineage: Eukaryota > Metazoa > Chordata > Chondrichthyes > Carcharhiniformes > Scyliorhinidae > Scyliorhinus > Scyliorhinus torazame. The sequence continues at coordinate 584,837 of NW_027307833.1, forward strand.
ACACAGAGAGAGCAAGGGACCTAGAGAGAGCGAGGGACACAGATAGTGAGAAACAGAGAGCGCGAGGGACACAGAGAAAGCGAGGGACACAGAACGCGAGGGATACAGAGAGTGAGGGACACAGAATGCGAGGGACACAGAGAGCGAGTAACACAGAGCACGAGGGACACAGAGAGAGCGAGGGACACAGAGAGAGCGAGGGACACAGAGAGCGTGAGGGACACAGAGAGTGAGGGACACAGAGAGAGTGGGGCACAGAGAGTGAGGGACACAGAGAGCGAGGGACACAAAGAGAGAGTGAGGGACACAGAGAGTGAGGGTCACAGAGAGAGTGAGGGACACAGAGAGCGAGGGACACAGAGAGCGAGGGACACAGAGAGAGCCAGGGACACAGAGAGTGCGAGGGACACAGAGAGAGTGAGGGACACAGAGAGAGCGAAGGACAAACTGAGAGCGAGGGGCACAGAGAGCGAGGGGCACAGAGAGCGAGGGACACAGAGAGAGAGCGAGTGACACAGACAAAGCCAGGGACACAGAGAACGAGGGACACACAGAAAGGGAGGGACACAGAGAGAGTGAGGGACACAGAGAGAGTGAGGGACACAGACCGAGTGACACAGACAGAGCGAGGGACACAGAGAGAGCCAGGGACACAGAGAGAGTGAGGGACACACAGAAAGGGAGGGACACTTAGAGAGTGAGGGACACAGAGAGTGCGAGGGACACACAGTAAGGGAGGGACACAGAGAGAGCGAGGGACACAGAGAGTGAGGGACACAGAGAGTGAGGGACACAGAGAGCGAGGGACACAGAGAGCGAGGGACACAGAGAGAGCGAGGGACACAGACAAAGCCAGGGACACAGAGAGAGCGAGGGACACACAGAAAGAGAGGGACACAGAGAGAGTGAGGGACACAGAGAGAGCGAGGGCCACAGAGAGAGCGAGGGGCACAGAGAGCGAGGGGGACAGAGAGTGAGGGACACACAGAGAGAGCGAGTGACACAGACAAAGCCAGGGACACAGAGAGAGCGAGGGGCACACAGAAAGGGAGGGACACAGAGAGAGTGAGGGACACAGAGAGAGCGAGGCGCACAGAGAGTGAGGGACACACAGAGAGAGCGAGTGACACAGACAAAGCCAGGGACACAGAGAGAGCGAGGGGCACAGAGAGAGCGAGGGGCACAGAGAGTGAGGGACACAGAGAGAGCGAGGGACACAGAGAGAGCGAGGGACACAGACCGAGGGACACAGAGAGAGCGAGGGACAAGGAGAGAGTGAGGGACACACAGAAAGGGAGGGACACACAGAGAGAGCGAGGGACACAGAGAGAGCGAGGGGCACAGAGAGAGCGAGGGGCACAGAGAGTGAGGGACACAGAGAGAGCGAGGGACACAGAGAGAGCGAGGGACACAGACCGAGGGACACAGAGAGAGCGAGGGACAAGGAGAGAGTGAGGGACACACAGAAAGGGAGGGACACAGAGAGAGTGAGGGACACAGAGAGAGCGAGGGACACAGAGAGAGCGAGGGGCACAGAGAGTGAGGGACACAGAGAGAGCGAGGGACACAGAGAGCGAGGGGCACAGAGAGCGAGGGACACAGAGAGCGAGGGACACAGAGAGAGCGATGGACACAGAGAGTGAGGGACACAGAGAGAGCGAGGGACACAGAGAGAGCGAGGGGCACAGAGAGTGATGGACACAGAGAGCGAGGGACACAGAGAGAGCGAGGGACACACAGAAAGGGAGGGACACAGAGAGAACGAGGGACACAGAGAGCGCGAGGGACACATGGAGCACGAGGGACACAGAGAGCGATGGACAGAGAGAGAGGGACACAGAGAGAGAGGGGCACTGAGAGAGAGACAGAAAGACAGGGACACAGAGAAAGAGGGACACAAAGTGAGAGGGACTGAGAGAGAGGGACAGTGAGGAACGCAGCGAGAGAGAGTGGGACAGAGGGAGAGAGTGGGACACAGCGAGAGAGACAAAGAGAGGGGGACACATGGAGGGAGAGGGACACATGGAGGGAGAGGGACACAGAGAGAGTGAGGGACACAGAGAGAGCAAGGGACACAGCGAGAGTGAGGGACACAGAGAGAGCGAGGGACACAGAGAGTGAGGGACACAGAGAGTGAGGGACACAGGGAGAGCAAGGGACCCAGAGAGAGCGAGGGACACAGAGAGTGAGGGACACAGAGAGCGCGAGGGACACAGAGAGAGCGAGGGACGCAGAGAGAGCGAGGGACACATGGAGGGAGAGGGACACAGCGAGAGCGAGGGACACAGAGAGAGCGAGGGACACAGAGAGAGCGAGGGACGCAGAGAGAGCGAGGGACACATGGAGGGAGAGGGACACAGCGAGAGCGAGGGACACAGAGAGAGCGAGGGACACAGAGAGCGAGGGACACAGAGAGCGAGGGACACAGAGAGCAAGGGACACAGCGAGAGCGAGGGACACAAAGAGAGTGAGGGACACAGCGAGAGCGAGGGACACAGAGAGAGCGAGGGACACATGGAGGGAGAGGGACACAGGGAGAGCGATGGACACAGAGAGAGCGAGGGACACAGAGAGCAAAGGACACAGCGAGAGCGAGGGACACAGAGAGAGCGAGGGACACAGCGAGAGCGAAGGACCCAGCAAGAGCGAGGGACACAGAGAGAGCGAGGGACACAGAGAGAGCGAGGGACACAGAGAGAGCGATGGACACAGAGAGAGTGAGGGACACCGAGAGCAAGGGACACAGAGAGCAAGGGACACAGCGAGAGCGAGGGACACAGAGAGAGCGAGGGACACAGAGAGAGCGAGGGACACAGCGAGAGCGAGGGACACAGAGAGAGCGAGGGACACATGGAGGAAGAGGGACACAGAGAGAGCGAGGGACACAGAGAGAGCGAGGGACACAGAGAGAGCGAGGGACACAGAGAGTGAGGGACACAGAAAGCAAGGGACACAGCGAGAGAGAGAGAGTGACACAACGTGAGAGAGGGGGACACAGAGAGAGCAAGGGACACAGAGAGCAAGGGACACAGAGAGCAAGGGACACAGCGAGAGAGAGGGACACAACGAGAGAGAGGGGGACACAGCGAGAGGGACGGGTACACGGCGAGAGATTGAGGGACACAGCGAGAGAGAGAGGGACACAGCGAGTGAGAGAGGACCGCAGCGAGAGAGAGAGGGGCACAGCGAGAGAGAGAGGAGCACACCGAGTGAGGGAGGGACACAGCGAGAGTGATTGGGACAGCACGGTAGCCTTGTGGATAGCACAATTGTTTCACAGCTCCAGGGTCCCAGGTTCGATTCCGGCTTGGGTCACTGTCTGTGCGGAGTCTGCACATCCTCCCCGTGTCTGCGTGGGTTTCCTCCGGGTGCTCCGGTTTCCTCCCACAGTGCAAAGATGTGCAGGTTAGGTGGATTGGCCATGATAAATTGCCCTTAGTGTCCAAAATTGCCCTTAGCGTTGTGGGGTTACTGGGTTATGGGGATAGGGTGGCGGTGTTGACCTTGGGTGGCGTGCTCTTTCCAAGAGCCGGTGCAGACTCGATGGGCCGAATGGCCACCTTCTGCACTGTAAATTCTATGATAATCTATGACACAGCGAAAGAGAGAGAGGGACACAGCGAGAGAGCGGGGAACACAGCGAGAGAGAGGGGTACACAGTGAGAGGGACGGGTACACAGCGAGAGAGAGAGGGACACAGCGAGTGAGCGAGGAACACAGCGAGAGAGAGAGAGGGGGACACAGCGAGAGAGAGAGGGACACAGCGAGAGAGAGAGGGACACAGCGAGTGAGCGAGGAACACAGCGAGAGAGAGGGGGACACAGCGAGAGGGACGGGTACACAGCGAGAGAGAGAGGGACACAGCGAGTGAGCGAGGAACACAGCGAGAGAGAGAGAGGGTGACACAGCGTGAGAGAGGGGTACACAGCGAGAGGGACGGGTACACAGCGAGAGAGAGAGGGACACAGCGAGTGAGCGAGGAACACAGCGAGAGAGAGAGAGAGGGGGACACAACGAGAGGGACGGGTACACAGCGAGAGAGAGAGAGACACAGCGAGAGAGCGGGGAACACAGCGAGAGATAGGGGGACACAGCGAGAGGGACGGGTACACAGCGAGAGAGAGAGGGACACAGCGAGAGAGCGAGGAACACAGCGAGAGAGAGGGACGGGTACACAGCGAGAGAGAGAGGGACACAGCGAGAGAGAGGGGGACACAGCGAGAGAGAGAGGGACGCAGCGAGAGAGAGTGAGGGACGCAGCGAGAGAGAGAGGGGGACACATCGAGAGGGACGGGTACACAACTAGAGAGAGAGGGACACAGCGAGAGAGCGAGGAACACAGCGAGAGAGACAGAGAGAGCGAGGGACACAAAGAGCGAGGGGCACAGAGCACGAGGAACACAGAGAGCGAGGGGCACAGAGAGTGAGGGAAACAGAGAGTGAGGGACACAGAGAGAACGAGGGACACAGAGAGCGATTAACACAGAGAACGAGGGACACAGAGAGTGAGGGACACAGTGCACGAGGGACACAGAGAGCGCGAGGGACTCAGAGAGCCCGAGGGACACAGAGAGCCCGAGGGACACACAGAAAGGGAGGGACACAGACAGAGCGAGGGTCACAGACCGAGGGACACTGAGAGAGCGAGGGACACAGAGAGAGCGATGGACACAGAGAGAGCGAGGGACAGAGAGAGCGAGGGACACAGAGAGCAAGGGACACAGAGAGCGAGGGACACAGAGAGCAAGGGACACAGGGAGAGCGAGGGACACAGAGAGAGCGAGGGACACAGCGAGAGCGAGGGACACAGCTAGAGCGAGGGACACAGAGAGAGCGAGGGACACATGGAGGAAGAGGGACAGAGAGAGAGCGAGGGACACAGAGAGAGCGAGGGACACAGAGAGTGAGGGACACAGAGAGCAAGGGACACAGCGAGAGAGAGAGAGGGACACAACGAGAGAGAGGGGGACACAGAGAGAGCAAGGGACACAGAGAGCAAGGGACACAGAGAGCAAGGAACACAGCGAGAGAGAGAGGGACACAACGAGAGAGAGGGGGACACAGCGAGAGAGAGTGAGGGACGCAGCGAGAGAGGGAGGGGGACACATCGAGAGGGACGGGTACACAGCGAGAGAGCGATGACACAGCGAGAGAGCGAGGAACACAGCGAGAGAGACAGAGAGAGCGAGGGACACAAAGAGCGAGGGACACAGAGCACAAGGGACACAGAGAGCGAGGGACACAGAGAGTGAGGTAAACAGAGAGTGAGGGACACAGAGAGAACGAGGGACAGAGAGAGTGAGGGACACAGAGAGCGATTAACACAGAGAACGAGGGACACAGAGATTGAGGGACACAGTGCACGAGGGACACAGAGAGCGTGAGGGACACAGAGAGCCCGAGGGACACACAGAAAGGGAGGGACACAGACAGAGCGAGGGTCACAGACCGAGGGACACTGAGAGAGCGAGGGACACAGAGAGAGCGTGGGACACAGAGAGAGCGAGGGACACACAGAAAGGGAGGGACACAGAGAGAGTGTGGGACACAGAGAGAGCGAGGGACACAGAGAGATCGAGGGACACAGAGAGCGAGGGACACAGAGAGCGAGGGACACACAGAGAGAGCAAGGGACACAGACAGAGCCAGGGACACAGAGAGAGCAAGGGACATAGAGAGCGAGGGACACACAGAGAGAGCGAGGAACACAGAGAGTGAGGAACACAGAGAGCGAGGGAAACAGAGAGAGCGAGGGTCACAGAGAGAGCGAGGGACACAGAGATTGAGGGACACAGAGAGAGTGAGGGACACAGACCGAGGGACACAGACAGAGCGAGGGGCACAGAGAGAGCGAGGGACGCAGAGAGAGCGAGGGACACAGAGAGTGAGGGACACAGAGAGCAAGGGACACAGCGAGAGAGAGAGAGGGACACAACGAGAGAGAGGGGGACAGGGAGAGAGCAAGGGACACAGAGAGTAAGGGACACAGAGAGCAAGGGACACAGCGAGAGAGAGAGGGACAGCACGGTAGCCTTGTGGATAGCACAATTGTTTCACAGCTCCAGGGTCCCAGGTTCGATTCCGGCTTGGGTCACTCTCTGTGCGGAGTCTGCACATCCTCCCCGTGTCTGCGTGGGTTTCCTCCGGGTGCTCTGGTTTCCTCCCACAGTCCAAAGATGTGCAGGTTAGGTGGATTGGCCATGATAAATTGCCCTTAGTGTCCAGAATTGCCCTTAGCGTTGTGGGGTTACTGGGTTATGGGGATAGGGTGGCGGTGTTGACCTTGGGTGGCGTGCTCTTTCCAAGAGCTGGTGCAGACTCGATGGGCCGAATGGCCACCTTCTGCACTGTAAATTCTATGATAATCTATGACACAGCGAAAGAGAGAGAGGGACACAGCGAGAGAGCGGGGAACACAGCGAGAGAGAGAGGGACACAGCGAGTGAGCGAGGAACACAGCGAGAGAGAGAGAGGGGGACACAGTGAGAGGGACGGGTACACAGCGAGCGAGAGAGGGACACAGCGAGAGAGCGAGGAACACAGCGAGAGAGAGGGGGACACAGCGAGAGAGAGAGGGAAGCAGCGAGAGAGAGTGAGGGACGCAGCGAGAGAGAGAGGGGGACACATCGAGAGGGACGGGTACACAGCGAGAGAGAGAAGGACACAGCGAGAGAGCGAGGAACACAGCGAGAGAGACAGAGAGACGGGGACACATAGAGGGAGAGGGACACAGAGAGAGTGAGACAGATAGAAAGAGGTACGCAGTGAAAGAGAGGGATAGAGTGAGATAGAAGGACACAGACAGCGAGAGAGAGGGACACAGAGGGAGAGAGGGATACAGAGAGGGACAGTGAGAGGTGGGCACACAGACAGAGTAAGGGACACACACACAGAAAGAGGTACACAGCGGGTCAGGATCTGAGGTTTCGGAGGCGTGAGTGGGTCAGGGATTGAGAGTTAGGGGACATGAGGGTGTGAGGGTGTGAGGGTGCCAGGACGTGAGGCAGTCAGGACATTGGGGTTATCAAACTGACCGTTTTCATTTAATCCAAATTGTTTCATTACAAATTCTAATCTCAGGAATTGACATCAGAGGATTTCAGTGAAAAATCCCATTGATCCTCACTGTCTAATAAAATTATGTTGTTGCCGATGACCGTGTATTGATTCAGGAATAAACTTTTCATCTCACAGTGAGAAAAAGTCAAATTGAATCCAGATTTATAGAGCAGCTCATTGAAGAAATCTGTCTGTGAACAACATGTAAAATATGAAGTGAAACTTTGCAATGAGCTTTGTTTTTGTGGCCAGGAATCTTCTCTCCAAATGGAGGCAGAAATGAAGTTGTGTTTAACTCACATTCTGTGATTTCTTGCTGCTTTTTACTCATTCTATGGAGAGCCTTCCTAAGGCGACAGACGAATAGTCATTCCAAACATGCCAGAAATTCAGAGGTAAACAAATGTTAAACCAAAGACAGAAATAATGACAGGAAAGAATCTGTTGCTAACTGCTGAATTAACATAACCATAGACAGGACAAGTGTCTTCCTTAGCAGACACAGGAACCACACCGAGGGGGGCATTCCTCACAGAAAGTCGGGGGTGGGGTCTGCACACAGGTCACTGAGGAGATCTCAGTCCAAACTGTTTCTAATCATTTCCCAATACTATTTTAAATTACGATTCAATCCTATTGGAGGGGAGTGAGTGAGAGATATGGCAGATGCAGTACAACGTGGATAAATGTGAGGTTATCCACTTGGGTAGAGAAAATAAGAACGTCCCTGTCTAATAATTACATTTAATCCAATTTTTTCTGTCCTGCTCAGTGAACAACACTGGTGTGGGGAAGGCCAAGGGTTAGCTGAAGTCACATTCTGTGTGTGTGGGGCTGAGCAGCAAGGAGATCAGTATCTCTTGGCCTGCATTTACATGTCAATAGAGAGCTGTGGTCTGAGACAGACATTCCACACATGGCAGAGACTAGGGGTGGAGTCTGCTCACAGCTCACTGAGGATATATCTGTGTCTGAGGGACTTCAGTTCACAAACCAAAAACTCACTACACTCAAAACATTACCCCTCTGCTTCAGTGTGTGTGTGTGTGTGTGTCGCTGGGTGTGTCAATCTGCCTGTTTTGAGCTGTGCATTTTGGGTGTTGACATGTTACTGATTGACTCGAGATTGGAGATGTTGAACTCCTGTTGTGCTGTTTTGAATATTTTATTAAAATGTCCCTGTTATTGCCTTTATAATCAATGTTATCTCCTTTTTTTCTCCAGAGGCGTTTTTATTTGGAGAACTGGAAGGAAGTCGGGAATCCAGTGAGGAGGACGAGGGAGGGTGAATTCTTCCCGAGGGAGCGCTGGCTGAGGCCTGTTCCGCAGGCTTCACCCGGGTTATTACCCTGACTGAGGTTTAATTTTAATATTGGAGGGATCAAAAAGAGTGAATGAGGGAGGGAGACAGAAATATGTATAAGAGGGATAGAGAGACAGCGAGAAACACAAGAGAAGGGGATTTTCACAGTAACTTCATTGCAGTATTAATGTCAGCCTAATTGTGACAATAAAAAGATTTTGAGTATTAATTGTCTCTCAATCTTTTTTAACCTCTGGTTGAAAGCTGTGACTTATTTGTATTCGGATGTTGCTGAGGGGTTGTAAAACTGAAAAGGGGACCCTGGGCTCTCGCTGTATTAAATAGTTTCAATCTTTTCCTGTGGTTTAGTTGATTTTCTCCCTCTTTTTCCCAGGAATTTGAATTTTGAAAGACTGCAATGTGAGCAGGAATCTTTGGGTAAGGGTATTTCTCCCGAGCATGGATGGATGGACTGAGGCCTACTCCACAGGCCGCACTCACGTGAGTTGTCTCTTTATTGCAGCCCCGGCCTTGCACTTAGACACAAACACATTAAACCTTAGGTGGGCGGCAAAGAGTAAAATACAAATCTGGAATATGAAGCTGTCTAATTTTGTTCCAAAATAACAGGGGTTATATTAATTCTGAGCGTCCCAGGGGTGGGGGTATGGGGTGCGGTGTGTGTGTGGGGAGGGGGGGGGGGCATTTCACTGTTTCAGCCACTCTCTGTAATCTGGTAGAGAGAGAGAGAGAAATCTCAGATCAGAAACTCTGAACTCAATTTTGAAAGTGGTCATCATTTGTTGGGCTCTCCCTGTGCCCAGGTTGCCGGCATAATTCACAAAATTAACGATAGTGGGGGTCACTTTTAAATGAACCCATTGACTGTAAAGTAATCTCGATTGCCCGGAATTAAAGTCCCTTGACTTGAAGCGGGTCTAATTCTGGAATGAAGCCTGTATTTTAGGCCGAGGCACAAGTATGAGAGTGAAATTAAATTCGCAGGAGGTCATTTGAATTCAGTTTGCTGTGGTTGTGAATGTTGGATTCCTGTGTGTGACCCTGTCTCTCTCTCTCTTTCTCCTTCCCAACTATTAGGATGATAGAAAGAGAGAGAGAGAGAAGTACAGAAAAGAGTGTGGGGCTGGGGGGTAATAGAGATTAGAGAGAGGGAGAGGAGAAAGACAGATGGTGGAGGGAGAGGGAGGTCGTGAAAAAGAGAGGCTTTCTCTCCCTTTCTGTCTTTCTTCCATTCTTGCCCCTCTCTCTCTCTCTCTCTGTCTCCCCAGCTTTCTGCCACTATCTGTCCATTTCTCTCCAGCTTTTTAGTGTCTCTTTAAACCTTTAATCTAAGAAAACCACCCCACAAACTGCAATGGGGAGTCTCATCACATCTTTCTGGGGATACCCTGATTAGAGAAACAAATAGAACTAAATGCTGGGAGGCTGATGAGGGATAACGAGGGAGACAGAAATATGAATGAGAGGGATAGTGGGACCGAATGAGATAGCGAGAGAGAGAGAAAGAGAAAGACAAGGGAAGTGGGAACTGTCTCTCAATCTTTTTTATTCTGTGGTTTATAACTGAGATTAGTGTAGGTGGATGTTGCTGAGAGTTTGTGTGACTGAGAGGGGGAATCTTGGCCTCTTGCTGTGCTACAAGTGTAAACATTTTCCTGCGTTTTAGTTAATTTTCTCCCTCTTTTCCCCAGGAATTTGAACTTTGAAGACTGCAATGCGACCAGGAATCTTTGGACAAAGGCTATTCTCCAGAGGACAAGTGGATGGACTGAGGCCTACTCCACAGGCCGCACTCACGTGAGTTGTCTCTTTATTGCCGCCCTGGCCTTGCACTTCGACACAAACACATTAACCCTTTGGTGGGTGGCAAAGAGTAAAATACAAATCTGGAATATAAAGCTGTCTAATTTTGTTCCAAAATAACAGGGGTTATGTTAATTCTGAGCATCCCGGGTATGTGTGGTGGGGGGGGGGGGGGGGGGGGGAGGGGATTTCACTGTCTCAGCCACTCTCTGCAACCTGGTAGCAAATGTCAACGACACTCAACACTGCCGACTGCACCTTCTGGGATCTTTCTGTGTGCCAATGGATTTTGTTTTAAAAAGGTTTTTCTTCGTTTTAAGAGGCAGTTTAACTCTTTCAGAAACTGAAGGGACTTCTCCAGGGATGTTCCAATCCACACATGACACGGCGGGGGTGGGGTGGGGGGGTGGTGTTAGGTGCAGTGGGGAATGGGGCTCCCAGCAGGAGTGAGGAGGGGGGGGGGGGGGGGGAGAAGGACAGTGTCCCATCTGGTTAGGTCCAGATTGCTGCTGCTGTGGGATCTTGCTGTTCACTCACAGGCCTGTGGCCTTTGCCCGCGCAGCAACAGTGACCACAACTCTGAAAATAAAATAGCTCTCTTCCTGTGTTTGAGTGGGTTTCGCCCCCACAACCCAAAGATTTGCAGGGTAGGTGGATTGGCCACGTGAAATTGTCCCTTAATTGGAAAAAATGAATTAGGTACTCTAAATTTATAAAAATAAATAAATAAATAAATATAGAGTACCTACTTTTTTTTTAATGAAATAGCTCACGGACTGCAAAGTGGGTTCGAAGGTCTCGAATTTTAAAGTCTTAAACTTGAGTGCTTGGGAACGAGAGAGTTAATGAACCCTTTCTGCGTGCACTGACGGGATATTCAGCCATGATCTCATCGCTGCTGAGAGAGAAATCCACCATCAGAAACTCGGAACTCAATTTGGAAAGTGTCACCATTTTTGGGATCTCCCCGTGCACAAGTTGCCTGCAGAATTCCTGAAATGAACCAACAGTGGGGTCACTTTAATACTGAATCCATCGACTGTAAAGTAATCTGGAATTATAGTCCCTTAAACTTGAAGGGGGTGTAATTCTAGAATAAAGCCTGTGTTTTAGGCCGAGACTTAAATGTGAGGGTGAAATGAAATTGGCAGGGGGCCATTTGAATTCTGTTTGCTGTGGTAGTGATTGTTGGATTCCTGTGTGTGATCCTCTCTCTCTCTCTCCTTCCCAACTACTGGGATGAGAGAGAGAGAGAGAGAGTGGGGTCGTGGGAGGGGGGGGGGGGGGGGGGGGTAGGAGGGAGATGTGAGAGAGAGAGGTTGGAGGGAGAGGGAGGTAGTGAAAAAGAGAGGCTTTCTCTCCCTTTCTGCCTTCTTTCCATTCTTGCCTCTCTCTCTGTCTCTCCAGCATTCTGCCGCTATCTGTCCATCTCTCTCCAGCTTTTTAGTGTCTCTTTAAACCTTCAATCAATGAAACCTTCCCACAAACTGCAATGGGGAGCCTCATCACATCTTTCTGGGGATACCCTGATTTGGGAAATAAATGGAAATAAATGCTGGGAGGGTGATTGTAAAAAGTCTCCGGACGGACCAGGCAGCTGGTTTCCCAGTTTAAAGAGGGAAGTGTAACTTTCTGGGGACAGTGGATGTGGCTCCAGACTCCCAATACCCGTGGTATTCAGGGGTGGGGGTATTTTGGGGGCGGGGGGGGGGAAGAGATGGAGGAAAGAATATAGCAGGCAAGGGAAGGAATATGTCTCTCCCCCATCCCCCCGCTCACCTGCCTGTCCCACCCTGTCAGGATCACATTGCTGGTTGTGGGATCCTGCTGTGCATCAGTGGCCTGCAGCCTTTCCTGAAATGTCAACTTAGTGACCACGCACAATTTAATATTAAACTGGCTCACTGAGTGTGCAGCAGTCGGGAATGGGTCTGAAATGAATAGGCCGCAGCCTGGGTACAGGTTTGTCCTCAATGGTGGTGTTTGTGTTTTAGACAGGGCGGTGGGATAGGAAGGATTTCTGAGGGGGGTTTGGGGATAAATGTCCCTGCCTCAGTCACCCCAGCTTTCTATCTCTCTCTCTCCTACTTTCCAGCCATTTCTTTCTACATTTCATCTTGGACTAAATGTTACAGAGAACCCCAATGTGATTTGTCGAGAGAGTGGAGGGAGAAAGAGAGTGAAAAAGAGAGGGCAGGGAGAGAAAGAGAGAGAGAGTGGAGGTAAAGAGATATAGTGAAAAGGGGAGGGGGACAGAGAAAGACAGAGGGTGGAGGGAGAGAGAGTGAAAAAGAGGGGGAGGGAGAAAGACAGAGAGAGGGCGGTGGGAGAGAGGGAGTGAAAAAGAGGAGGAGAGAGAAAGAGAGAGAGAGTGGAGGGAGAAAGATATAGTGACAAGGGGAGGGGGACAGAGAAAGACAGGGTTGAGGGAGAGAGAATAAAAAAGAGAGGGGAGGACAGAGAAAGACAGGGTGGAGGGAGAGGGAGTGAAAAAGAGGGAGAGAGAATGACAAGAGGGTGGAAGGAGATAAAGTGAAAAGGGGAGGGGGACAGAGAAAGTTAGAGGGTGGAGGGAGAGAGTGAAAAAGAGGGAGAGAGAAAGAGAGAGAGGGCGGTGGGAGCGAGGAGTGAAAAAGAGAGGGGGTGAGAGAAAAGGGAGGGCCAGGGGAAACGGGGGGAGAGATGTGGGGTGGGGTGAGGGGGTGATCAGGCACAGGGTCTGGGGGTGGGGGTTCTGCTGTGCACAGTCACGGCCCAGTCACATTATCTTTTAGAAAGTGCGATTTTACACAATCCTGAGACAGTCGATTTGAAAATGTCCTGAGACAGCCCTGTCCTGTCCTGAGGCAGTCGATTTGAAAATGTCCTGAGACAGCCCTGTCCTGTCCTGAGACAGTCGATTTGAAAATGTCCTGAGACAGCCCTGTCCTGTCCTGAGACAGTCGATTTGAAAATGTCCTGAGACAGCCCTGTCCTGTCCTGAGACAGTCGATTTGAAAATGTCCTGAGACAGCCCTGTCCTGTCCTGAGACAGTCGATTTGAAAATGTCCTGAGACAGCCCTGTCCTGTCCTGAGGCAGTCGATTTGAAAATGTCCTGAGACAGCCCTGTCCTGTCCTGAGACAGTCGATTTGAAAATGTCCTGAGACAGCCCTGTCCTGTCCTGAGACAGTCGATTTGAAAATGTCCTGAGACAGCCCTGTCCTGTCCTGAGACAGTCGATTTGAAAATGTCCTGAGACAGCCCTGTCCTGTCCTGAGACAGTCGATTTGAAAATGTCCTGAGACAGCCCTGTCCTGTCCTGAGGCCAGTCGATTTGAAAATGCCTCCAGAGGGAAAGAAGACCTGAGAGAGAAAGAGAGGGAGCGTGGGAGAAATTGCCTGTCTCACTCTTCCCCACCACATCCCCCTCCCCTCACCGAGCCTCTCTCTCCAGCTATTTCCCTCTATACTTCCTCTTCCAATAAAATGATAAAAACACCAACGTGATTTGTCGTTATTTGAATGGGGAGGCTAGTGGGGGTGGCGAATGTGTGTGGGGGTGTGGGGTGTGTGCGGAGGGGGGCGGTTGAGTGGGAGGTTAAGAGAGACGCAGGATACGGACTGGGCTCCTGTCTCCATCATGTTTATTATTTATGGGATCCTGCTGTGCACACTGCAACATGTAAACATGAACGTATCGACTTTCATAATGTTGCCGAGGTGCTGGGATTGAATTTATAAATGTGAGGCTGTGTAAGGGATATCTCCTGTGCTGAAGACGGACTGATTAGTGAAGTGTTGGTGATGGGGGGAGGGGGGGTTGTGTGGGTGTGGGAGGGGGTTAATTCAGCTCACCGAGTTCTCCAATGTCTCCAGGCTCCCCCCCATCTGCCCCACTGTCAGTTTTAAAGAGGGGCTTCCATTTAATCAGACAATTTCCCAATCGCGCAGTGCCCGTGTTGTACTGTGATTAATGTCACGGTTCCTTGTGAAAGCCCAGGGGACCGTTTGAATCGACTTTTACTGACTTTCTGCTTGTCACATTCTCAGTCTCTCTCTCAGTCAGTCTCTCTGTCTCTCTCTCTCCCTCTCAGTCTCTCTCCCTCTCAGCCTCTCTCCCTCTCAGCCCCTCTCCCTCTCAGTCTCTCTCCCTCTCAGCCCCTCTCCCTCTCAGCCTCTCTCCCTCTCAGCCTCTCTCTCTCTCAGCCCCTCTCTCTCTCTCAGCCCCTCTTCCT